>NC_000074.6:119192747-119370247 GCF_000001635.26 Mus musculus | reverse complement strand
GTCCACTGTAGCCACAGGCAAGACCCTCCAGCAGCACTGGGCCCAGTGTGGGCAGAGGAGGGATCTAGAGGGCAGGTGGTTATCCAGCATCCTGGGTAAGCCTTGCTGACTCCTTCTTTCCCAGGTAGAGAGGGATGCTGAAAATGCCCAAGGTTGTGGACTGTCTGAGAGGTTAGTCAGACAGAAGCACTTTCAGGGTACAAGAGAGTTCAGGGTAGCTGGGCAGTGGTGGCACACACCTTTAATCCCAGCACTTGGGAGGCAGAGGCAGGCAGATTTCTGAGTTCGAGGCCAGCTTGGTCTACAGAGTGAGTTCTAGGTCAGCCAGGGCTAAACAGAGAAACCCTGTCTTGAACAAAAAAAGAAAAAAGAAAAAAAAAAGAGGTTCAGGGGATGTCCCAGGGTCCTCTAAAGTTACCCTGGTGGCATTTTAGAAAGAGATGGCCAGCAGGACTCCCTGTCCTCATAGGAGAGGTGCACGTTCCCTTGGGAGGCAGGAATGGCAGGAATGGGAGGGAGGGGATAACTGGACAGGTGTCAGTTGCTTCAGCTAGCCAGAACCAAAGCTACTTCATTCTGTCAAGAAGGCCAGGCAGAGGCCATAGAGAAGAAGGAAGAAAGGATCAGATGCAGAAGCCGGGAGGTTATGTGTGTGTGTGTATAGTGTATATCTTTATCCTGTGTGTGTGTGTGTGAGAGAGAGGGAGAGCGAGAGGGAGAGACAGAGGCAAAGAGAGACAGAGACAGAGAGAGGTGGGAAGACCATTCAAGCAAACTATTCTCTGAAATTCAAAATATGATGGTATTGTCTTACAAAAGAATATTCTAGGGCCATGAAAAAAAAAATCTATTTCTGTAAAATGCCACCGATCAATAGGCCTCACGATGATAGATGCAGACGTCTCTGGGAACATTCTGCCGACCGTCGTAGAACAACTTGTTAAAGGAAAGGTGACAAGGCCTAAGGCTTTGTTTTGTGGGCATTTGTCATTAAACGAGAAGAACTGCTGGAAAACTTTCATAATGGAAGAAGGGAAAACTTAAGAAATGATTTCTCTCCCCCTTTTCAAGAAACATGGAGAAAACCGGTTGAACAGTTTCATTAGCATGTGACACATCACCATTGAGGTTCAAGTTCAACAGCTATTTGCAGGGTGGCTTCTATCCCGGGGGCTGCTCCAGAGTGCTTGCCAGCCCCACTCTGTCCTCGGAGACGGATGCTGCTTTGGTCACACCAACAAGAAGAGTGACTAGTGTCCCCCCAGATGCATGCTCTTGCTTCTCTTACCGTGTGCACTTTCCCTAATAACCCCCACGTTGCTTCATCCCATCCAGTCCCTGACAGTCTTTTCTGCCGGAGACGACTATAACCAGCTGTACCTGAGTGGGAGTCTCAGAGAGCATGCCTCCACTCATGCAGCCAGACATGTCAAACTGTTTCCTGCTGCCAGGTGACCGTAGGACTCATAACCCAGAGAAATGAGACATCCTTCAAGACAGGATCACTGCCTCAATCTTAAATGACACTGTCATCTGAACTAGCAAGAGAAGACTGTAGAGAAAGCCCCAGAGACAGGAAGATCAAAGACAGGAGTCAGCTGCAGTGCTCCCTGACTGAGCATGTGCAGGGTCCTGGCTTCCAAATACATGTTTTCCCAACGACGTTCGTTCATTTTTTTTCTAAGTTACCTAAAATGGGTAACTTTGTAGTTCGGGATTTGCAGTTCTTCAGCATCATTCTGTGGAGGCTCATTCTATCGGGCCTGGACTCTTGCGATCTTATTTTGGGGTGGCATGTCCTGAGCCGTAGTATCAATTAACAGAAGCTCTTTTGATATTAAAAAAATCAATCAGCCCCCTGTAGACACACCGAGCTAGCCCGCTCTGTCTTGTCATTTGATTTGTTTATGGCGCACGCACACACGCTTCCAGTCAGGGCAGCTCAATTTTCTCGTCAAAGGCATCAATGCTTTCTTCTACGCAGTCCAAGTGTCATGTCATTCTTAGACACTCTTCCTGGAAGCCGGCATTAAACAAGACGCTCACACTCTCATCTGTGGTTCTGCTTGCCTTTGATCCCACATGCTGGCCGGCTGGCCGGCAGGTCAGGTAGACACCCATCCCACCATGTTCCATGAGCTAGGAGGGTGTCTTAGTTAGGGTTTTGCTGCTATGAACAGACACTGTGACCAAGGCAACTTTTTTTTTTTTTTTTTTTTTTTGGTTTTTCAAGACAGGGTTTCTCTGTATAGCCCTGGTTGTCCTGGAACTCACTTTGTAGACCAGGCTGGCCTCGAACTCAGAAATCCACCTGCCTCTGCCTTCTGAGTGCTGGGATTAAAGGCACCATGCCCGGCTAAGGAAACTCTTATAAAGGACAACATTTAATTGGGGCTGGTTTACAGGTTCATTGGTTCAGTCTATAATCATCAAGGTGGGAACATGGCAGCATCCAGGCAGGCATGGTGCAGGAGGATTTGGGAGTTCTACATCTTTATCTGAAGGCAGCTAGGAGGAGACACACTTCCTGGCAGCTAGGATGAGGGTCTTAAAGGCCACACCCACAGTGACACACCTACTCCAACAAAGCCACACCTACTCCAACAGGGTTCCACCTTCTAATAGTACCACTCCCTGGGTCCAGCATATACAAACCATCACAGAGGGGAAGTTATACTATCTGTGTCAGGGATGGTGATCTTAGCTGCCTACCAGCCCGGAACAGAAGATACCCAGGAGGTTAATGAAGCACACATGTCTGGTGCATTTGTGGTGTAGGCGCCTCTGGGGGGGGGGGGGTGACTGACAGTGGGGAAGCCCTGCTCTGGAGGTGTGCAGAAGTACCATCCAATAATCCGATGCCTGGATAGAGGAGAAATGGAAGGGGAAGCCTCTGCTGTTTGCCGCCATCACCTGTGACTTAGGACTCCAGCGTCTTTGCCTCATGACCCAGTCACTCTTGTGACCTGGCAGGACGCTTCCGAAGGCTCTCAGTCTGACCTGAGCATGTGCAGCATCATCCCTCCTCTTGTTCTGAGGCTTCCACACTGGACAGAAAAGCTACCAGACTAGATCTCCAGTCTACCGAGGGCAGCTTTGAGGTTATCCAGGCTCCGCTGGTACACCAATCTAGTAATTGCCCTTGTGCAAACCTATCTATCTATCTATCTATCTATCTATCTATCTATCTATCTATCTATCTATCTATCCATCCATCCATCCATGCATCTATCTATCTATCTATCTATCTATCTATCTATCTATCTATCTATCCATCCATCCATGCATCTATCTATCTATCTATCTATCTATCTATCTATCTATCTATCCATCCATCCATGCATCTATCTATCTATCTATCTATCTATCTATCCATCCACCCATCCATCTACCTATCATCTATAATCATCTACCTGTCATTAATCTATTTCAGTCTGATGTGAACATAGTGTGATATATTGTATCTATCCTCTATTTCTATTATCTATCTATATATCTATTTCTATTTTCTATGTATCTATCATCTATCATTTATCTATCTACTATCATCTACTATCTACTTATCCATCATCTATCTATCTATCTATCTATCTATCTATCTATCTACAATCATCTATCTTCAATTATTAATCTATTTCTGTCATCTACGTGATAGATATGTAGTATAATTTACTATATCTACCTATCCTCTATATAAATATATATCATCTACATATCTATCATCTATCTACTATCATCTATCTTTATATTTTATCTACTATTACCTATGTCTTTCTATTTACCTGTCATCTAACTACTATCTGTCTTCTATCTATCTTTTATCTCTCATATTGATCCAGTTCCTTTAGGAACCCTGCAAACCCCAGTGCTCAGAAAGCGCTCTCTGCAGGAATGCTTCCAGCTGTAACTGAGGGCGTCTGCGGCATCATCTTGGACTCAGAAGTCCAGACAGGTGAAAGCTTCACCCGTGGACAAAGTTAGAGGCAGCCTGGGCTAGCTCCATCTGGCTAAGTGGAAGGAGTTCAAGGCTCACTACCCCCAAAGTAACAGTTCCTGTCTTCCTTCCCCTGGGGTTTGATACAGCCTCAGTAGGGAGTCATTTCCCAGCTGTTCTCTAGCTCTGCTACTGGAAGACTTGGGAACGTGTGGCAGGACCGAGACTTGAGAACTTGTGACAAGACCAGGTCCTTTTTCTGGCTGGCGCCTGCCCTGGCTCCACAGATCCTTTAGATCGAGAGAGTCTCCATTTCAAGAGCTTTGATTTAACAAGTTGAGCTAAAGGAACTGCTGGCTTTTCGAGTAATGGGCTGGCAAGATGGCTTGCTTAATAAAGAAGCTTGCCACCAAGCCCACCTACCAGAGTTCAGTGCCTGAGACCACATAGTGGAAGAAGAGAACCAACTTCCACAAGTCGTCCTCTGAGGTCCACTAGAACCTGTGCATGAACATGCACACGCATGCATGCACACACACACACACACACACACACTAACACACAAATGTGCAAGAAAAAAAAAGCCCAAAACGTACAAACACACCCATGGGTTAGAAATAAGTTCTCTCTCCATTTAGAGCTAAGAAAAAAACGATGCTAAAAAACATCAAAATGGAAGTCCCTAACATTTTTTTTTAATTATTAAACTGTATTTTTACTCTGGATTGCCATTCTTTGACCTCTTAGATGAAACATGAGGAGAAAGATCACTTATTATTATTTTTTCCTATTTTTTCTACCCTGGTAGTCTCAGGAAATCATTACATTAAGAAAAAACCCTACAAAAACCCCAAAACTCCACAAAACCACTACCACCACCAATAACAAAGAAAAACAACCTTTGCTTTGCGGTGGTTGATTAACGGTCCGTGCTGTATAAATCCTCCAAATTTAACTATTGGCTGAATTTACAAGACTGAAAGTCTGGGAGAATAAAACAAATGAGATAACCACAGTTGTGACTCGTGAGTTAATTAATCTGCTTTCTTTTCTAAGCTCTGTGTTAAGTTGCAATCGGAGAAGACCGGAGAGCCAGTCAATGGCTTTGAAGATTTTTTTTTTTTTTTTTTTTTGCCTCAGGAATAAGCCGAGCTTAACACAACTGGAAAATTAAGATTTCTGCCACACACGATAAAGATAAATGAAAAGAATTTCAGAGTTCAAATTATCTGGAGGGTTCTGAATCCCTGATTATCCGGGGTCCGGGGGCAGGGGAGGAACTACCAACCTTAGCAATAAGTAAGATTGCGAGTTTGAGTGTAATTTCCCCAAATGTAGTAATGGGTGTTTTAGTTCTTACAGCAGTCTCGGGACCCCGATCTGAAATTTGGCTGCTCTCTTGCTAGCTATGGAAAAGACAGTTTGTGTCTTGAATGTGGAATGTCTGCCACAGGCTCATGTGTGTGCGAGTATGATGGGAGTCCAGAGAGTACGATGGGGGTTCGGGGGAGTCCAGCCCTGGCTCATGCCACAGCATCTGCAGGACACTGTCCAGGGCAGGTACCTACCGAGCCACTTCCGTGTGAGTCTTTAGCTCACAGGCAACCCAGTGTCAGTCTCATTCAGCTGGGAAGTGAAATTTCATCCAAGGGGGTCCCCGTGGCCACACATTTTGATCCTTCTCCGCTTCCCTGCCTCTGGCTTGGGAACCAGAGAGCCTGGATGATGCCTTAGACTATGTAACCATCCTCCTCCTCAGAGAATCGTAAGAAAGGGGCTTCCCCTGCATCTGCGCACGGGCTCTGATTTTCTTCAGAGACCCCCACCATGCTGTCTTGTCTCAGGTGCTCCGGCCTGAGCTCATCTTGGAGGCCCGCCATGCTGTTGCCCCAGGCCTGTCAGTTCATAGAATTAACCACTCCCCTCCCAGATGAAGCGAAAGGTTCAAGGCTGAAATGTGGAGCTCTCTGGCCACTCTCTGAGAGCCAGGATGAGCAGGGATCTGTGGCTGTCCCTCCTAGGCTTTCTTTTGGGGTGATCACACCACTAGAAAGCGTTTCCCGTCTGAGGAGATTTATGTGATAGCACAGGACAGGACAATCGCTCGCATCCGTGTTGAGAGAGGCTGGTTTTATCATTTCAAAGGTGTTCCAGAAAGCAGCAGCAGGGAAGGAAGACTGAAACCCCCAGGAAGTCTGAGTTGAGCTTTTCATGGGAGTTGGTTACCGAGATGACTTCTGTATTAGTTAGGGTTTTACTGCTGTGAACAGACACCATGACCAAGGCAAGTCTTATTAAAAAACAACATTTAATTGGGGCTGGCTTACAGGTTCAGAGAAGTCCATTATTATCAAGGTGGGAGCATGGCAGTATCCAGGCAGGCATGGTGCAGGAGGAGCTGAGAGTTCTATGTCTTCATCCAAAGGCTGCTAGTGGAAAACTGACTACCAGGCAACTAGGGTGAGGATCTTATACTCACACCCACAGTGACACACCCATTCCAACCAGGTCACACCTATTTCAACAAGGCCACACCTTCAGATGGTGCCACTCCCTGGTCCAAGGATATACAAACCATCACAGCTACCTAGATGTTAATATTTTTAAATCTCATCATATTGAAATCCTGAGGCACAATTTTATTAAATATGAGGTTGATTGTATACAGTGCTTATTTTTGGTTTTTGTTTTGTCTTTTAAAGTGACTCCAGATTGGGCTGAATTGATTCTAAATTCTTAGGTTAAACTTCTTGGCAAGAATAGAACAATGTTCCTGGGGCACTGGGTGTGTTGACTCACACCTGCAATAACAGTGTGCTGGATGCTGAGGCAGGAGGATTGTTGTGTTTGAGGCTCCGTGGTGAGGATGTCTCAAAAAACAAAACATAATCTGATAAATTAGGTCTTTAGTTGTGTGTGTGTGTATTTGTATGTGTATTTGTGTGCATCTGTGTGTGTCTGTATATTTGTACGTGTGCCTGTGTATATGTCTGTGTGTTTGTGTTTGTATGTTTATATCTGTGTGTGTGTGTGTGTGTGTGTGTGTCTGTGTGTGCATGCATATTGTGGCCAGGGCCTACTGCTAGGTGTCTTTCTCTGCTGTTCTCTATCTTAATGTTTTTGGATAGGGTCTCTCATTGAACGGAAACTCCCCAATTGAGCTAGGCTGGCCGGCCAGTGAATCTCCCCTCTCCCCTGTCTCTCCTCCATTTCTAGTGTGGGTGGTCCTTCCTGTGTTCAAAGTACAGGAATTACAGATATGTGCAGCATCACTTGGCTTTTTACCTGGATGCTGGGGGATTTGAACGTGGGTGCCATGCTTGCTTAGCAAGCACTTTACCTACAGAGCCATCTTCCCAGCCTGGTCCCTAATATTCTGTGATTTCCTATTATACTCTTGTTAGGAAATGCTGAGCCCCATCCTTTCAGTCTCACATCTCTAAAAGAATAGTGTTTTCTGTGGCAGGTTTGGGGTATGCTCGTGAGGAAGTTGAATGTAGGAGAACAGCCACGTAACATTTCCCAGTATGAAGAAGTTATGTCCACACAATTTCTCCAGTCTACCCTGACATCCTATTAATTCTCACTCTCAAATATGCGTTTGATTCATCCAGATCTCTCAGTGTCTCCCAATAGCCCAAGGCACACATGTGGCCCAGCCGGAGCCCTACAGAGGGGCCTCAGCTGCAGGAGCCAGCAAAGGCTAAGTAGCCTCCAATTCTGATCAGCTCTGGATGGCAGACACTCTGGAAACTTTGGGAAGCAAGGAAAAGTTCCTTCACCAAGCCATAGTGGCCTTGGGAAGTCGGAGCTACTAGGGCGGCCTTGCACGCCGTGCAGAGATTAGCTTGGGGCGTGTGCCCAGGTCCGTGCTTGCCAGGGCACTCCAAGCACAGTCCCCTAAGTCCTGAAACCTACGTGTGATGCCTGGAGGGGCGACTTTCAGCTCTCACCAGCCCAAGTATGAAGCCGATAAGCTGGGGGCAGGTTGAAATCAGAGTCCACAAAATTCAAGAGTATTGGTTCTAGGGCCCATGAAGAGAAAGTCTTCCTTCACAGCTCCGAACATCAGTGGTGCCCAGAGTCTCTCGGAAGGTGCTCCCCCCATTACCTCGTCCCCCCATTACCTTGTCCCCCCATCCCCCCCTCTGAGAGGTACCTGTGCTGCTCCGGCTTCCACCTTAATCTGAGCTCCAGCCATGGGGTTCTTCTCCCAGCTTCTAGAAGCCACAAAACCCTGGGAGAACACATGGACATGTTAATACCGCCCCTCCCTCTCTCTTTCATGACCAGTCTATCCCTCTCTGCAGATACTGCCAGACACCCACCCCCACCCCAAGGCTGCATGGTACTCTGGGCTTGCTGGGAGTGCTGGCTAGCTTCTCAGATTACTCTCCTTGATGGCCTGCGTGGTGTTCTGTAGAAGACCCTCCTTGAGAGTGGGTGACACCTTCCAGCAGTGGCCCAACATCAAAAGATTCTAAGAGAAAGTGATGCTCTTTGCCCGTTCACCTTTGCTTCTTGATGGCGAGTGCATGGACTCTGTAGCTGTAGCTTTTGGCCTTCCAGTGTGGAGAAGAGACCAGCCATTCTCCAGGAAACTCTCAGGGCTTCAGGACCTTCCTGGGAGTGCCGAGGTACTCAGCCTCATTGACTGAGGAGCTAGTATGTTCTCAGCCTCTCTAGGATGGAGATGGCCATTATTAGACTACCTAGTGCGTATAGTATAAGCTAACAACAAATTGTCCATAACAGCATGCATCCACTCTATGGTTCTAGTCAGCTAGAGAGCCCTGACAAACGTGGCACCTGTCTCTTCTCTTTTTCAGCGCTGGAAATCGAGCCTGGGACTCATTTGGTACTAGACAGCTGTCCCTTCTCCATGCACACCATGACCTATGCAGGAGACTTGCCATTCAGTTACGTTGACTGTGATCATCTGCGCAGGGGTCACCTCTCTCAAAGTGACTCATCTCTTCTCTTACACATCTCTTTGAGGTAGACCAGGAGGGCAGGAAGACACAGATGCCCTGGATCTTTGCAGGGAGCCTTAGGGTCACCTGGTTCCATTTGGTGTCCTCCTTCCTGGCTGGGAACTTTGGGCTCCCCTGCTCCATGAAAGCACACTGACACAGAAAGACTGAATCTCTGGCACAGAGATCCTGGCAAGGATGCTCGAGTGGCCATTGGTAACTTCTAGAAAGAACTGGAGCCTGTCTCTAAGCAAACACAGCTGTCGATCCCCAGTAGTGTTTATTCATGCCTCCAGGAAAATTAGGATTTCTGTTTAAACAAAAGATTTTCTTCTCATAATCTATTTATGGCTGACATTGCAAAAGTCATCTAGTTACGTGAGCCCGAAGAGTCAGAAATGAATTAGCGCCGGTCAAGGGCAGATGACTAGGGCACTGAGAAGTAATCTCTGAGTGTTTGTGGCTTTGTGTAGGGGCTTCCTCAATGGGGAGGGGCTGAAAGACAGAGAGAGGAAGAGAGAGAGGGAGGGTGAGAGGGGACAGGGTAGAGAGTGCCCTGATCCTGGCCTGAGGACTTGCTTCTAGTCAGTGATGCAGATGCCCCGCCCCCACTTACTGCCCCCCCCCCCCCCAAAGCTGCTTTCGCCCCAACCTGGCAGACCAAAGCAGCAGAAGCACTCGCATTGTCGAAGGATGTAAATTCTGGAATCTGATAGTTTGAGTTCAAATCCCAGCTTGGGGGGGGGGGGGCTGGGGAGAATGTTCAGTCCGTGGGGGAAAAGCTCTTGCTGCGCACGCGTGAGAGCCTGAGTTGGCTAGGTAGAACCGATGTAAAAACAAAGTAAAAAAATCAAAAACCACCTAAGAGTGGCAGTGTGCTTTTGATCCCAGCACTCGGGAGGCAGAGACAGGTGGATCTTTGTGAAGCAAAATGAGACAGACTGACAGACACCACCTGTGTCAGGAAGGGAGGAGGGGCTCAGTCAGGTAGCAGGTGACAGGGGAGTCTGTAAAAATCCCATTGCAGTGATGGCTACCGGAGCCCAGAGCAGTAGAGCTGTTTTGTGTGGGGCAGCTCACTTAACCTCTCTGCTCACACTCCCCTGTTCAAGCCTGGAAGGCCTTTGTGCTTTGGGATCACAGAGCTCACAACCTGCTTCTCCTCACTGTAGACTTTAAGAGACAATCTTGTGGCCCTAGCTCACCTACGATTTAGAATAGTTTTATTTATAAATGCTAAAGGCAGATAGGAGGAGAGTCAGGGTCTTGGTCTCTGCAGCCCAGACATGTTTTTTTGTTTGTTTGTTTTTGTTTTTGTTTGTTTGTTTTTTTTTTTGTAGGGGATCCTGACTGCAATGCAGAACTTAGTTACCATGAGGGAAACACTTCCGTTTTTTAATGTCTTTGTAACTGACATCTCCACACCTGGCACCAGAAATAGGAGTAGGAGTGACCTAGGGGTCAAAGGAGGGCAAAGATGCTGCCAGGTCCCTCTCCCGAAAACATCCATGTACCAGCAAGGATACTTCTAGAATATCAGTGGGGAAGGACTGGTGAGATGGCTGGGTGGCAAGCCAGACAGCATGAGTTCAATGCCCGGGGCCAACTGGTAGAAAGAAAAAGCTCTTTTTGTTCTTCCTCAATGCATGCTGTGGCACACACACACACACACACACACACACACACACACACACTGCAGACATAAATGTTTAAAAAAAGATGAGGGAGAGGGACTGGAGACACTATACTCACATATATAAAATAAATAAATCTTTTTTTTTTAAAGCGAGGAAAAAAATCTAACAAAATTGTCACAAAACATGTGTGGTCCCAGGAATCTGAGAGATGAGAGCCCAGTCAGGTCCAAGCAAAAACCTGGGCCCCTGCTCAGGTTTGTGAAATCGGAAGAGCTCTTCTGGGGACCGGACGTCAGAGCTCAACCAAGTGCATAGGCAGGGCACGGTATCAGGCAGAAGGAACGGTACCCACAAAGACCTTGGGGGTTGGGGGTGGGTAAAGCCCTACCAGAGCTCGCAGGACATTACTTATTCTTCTGTTTGTCTGTTTATTTATTATTGTTGTTTTAAAATTGTTTTTTTATCTTATGGACAATGGCATTTTGCCTGAATGTGGACCCGTGTGTGGGTGTCAGGGCTCCTGGAGTTACAGACAGTGGTGAGCTGTCATGTGGGTTCTGGGAATTGGCCCTGGGCAAAAGCAGCCAGCTAAGCCCTTTAGCTGGGTAGGAATTGCCCCATCCCATCTTCCCGTCCCACCTCGCTCTCTGCAGTGCTGCCCTCTGCTGGCCACAGTTGGCGGTCAGGGGCGGTGTCTAAGCAGGCTATGCACTGTTGGTGCGCTTTGATCCCAGCCATCAAATTGTGAGTGGTGAAGGGGGCGTCTGCTCACAGGGAAACGGTCAGCCAGCGACCTTCCGGGTTTTCTTCCCCACTCTAGCTGGGAACGCGCGAGCCCTACCCCGAACACTGCACAAACAGCCCCCTGAGTGCCCTCTGCAGTAATGACCTTCCCAGGCTATGAGCAGTAAAACCCGGAGTCAGGGATGGGAGGGCCTGTGGTGGAGAGGGTGAAGGGCGCAGAGAGGTATGGTAGGGTGGTGGTGGGTTTGAATCTCTCCTGTTGCCATCTTGAAATTCTTAGTTGTTTTTAAACAAAGATCCCCTGTTTTTGGCTTGCCCTAAACCTTCAAGTGCTGACTACTAGCCATCCTGACCAGATCCCCCACCCCCCACCGCCTCCTCGCCCCCCTCCCCCAAGACCAGCTCTCTGACTCTGTGTAGAGGCGCTTACCAGTGGCTCCAGGGCTTTTCCTCAGACAAGAGCCTGTGGTTGCCCCCCTCCTCCTCGTTCGTCTCCCTCCCCACCCCCCATGTTCTGCCACAGGGCCCTTGAGCATTAGTGAGCATGGAAGTTTTCCAGGTGGTTCTAATGAACAAGCAGAGCATAGCAGGGGTGGTGTAGAGGCTAGTGCACTTCCCTGCATTCAGAGGCGGGAGAATTTAACAAATATTTTCCCTCTTCTCAGAGCCACGTACTTGCAATCAGGCTGAGAGTAACATGGGGCCGTGAGCAGAACTTCTCCCTGGGTTCCATGTTTAGGTTAAAACAGTTCTCAGACAAGTGGGCGGTAAGGATTGGTTCAGGACTTGGCTGAGCAGGGTAGAGAGCTGTGGGAGAGCTGTGTGCAGGCCCCAGAGAAAGCCAGAGGACCAGGCAACCAGACACACCCTTCTCATTGAGTCTCTGGTTACAGGTCTCCAAGCAGCACTGGCTGGGATTAGGCAAGACTCCATCACCATTCCTGGCCATAGTGTTCGAGGACCCGGTTGTTTCAAGTGCAGGTGTGTTATCAGAGCATCCCACTCCTCCCAGCTACATCAGCTGGTCTGGAGATGGACAAGGGCCTCAAGCCAGGCCAACCAATGGGGTGCACCCTCAGGACGACTGTATGAGCTCTGCAGGAACCTGAGGAAGCTGGGAACTGGTGGTAGCCATGTTGTCACAGTAGCTAGAGCCCACACGTAGGCCAGCAGAGCCCAGTTCCTGTTGCATTTGGTCCCTGGTCCTCCCCAGTTCCCTCTTTAGCTGCCACATACCATCTCCTTGGCTCCAGGAAACTGAAGTAGGTTTCCTGTCACTAGTAGCTGAAAGCAGACTGGTGACAAGGGCTGTGGCCATCCTGAACCCAGTTCCTTCTCCTTCGGCTCCTGACAGCATCACAGGGATTTGTAGGAGCTAAGTATGGGGTCCCCAGTGAGAGTGCACACATTCATGGATCCTCCAGGAGGCCTGGAGCACAGGACTCACATCACAGGGCACAGACACTTGACCGTCTGATGTCTACAAAGATGGACAGCTGTACTCAGACCCAGTCAGCACCACTGAAGGTCGGTGGTTTCAGTGACAGGAGGGACAAGCCTCTCAGGATGCCATCTAGGCTGTAAACCAGCTAGCCTAGCCAAAGTAATGAGCTGCAGGCTCAGGTGAGAGACCCTGTCTCAAAAATAAATAAATAGGGCTGGAGAGATGGCTCAGTGGTTAAGAGTACTGGCTGCTCTTCCAGAGGTCCTGAGTTCAAGTCCCAGCAACCACATGGTGGCTCACAACCATCTGTAATGGGATCGGATGCCCTCTTCTGGTGTCTCTGAAGATAGTGACAGTGTACTCATACATAAAATAAATAAGTCTTAAAAATAAATAAGTGGAGAGCTATTGTGGAAATACCTGACATTGGACTCTCACTCACATGCAATGCATCTTCTCCATATGCACATAACTCCCCTCCCACCCCACACCCACACATACAAGAGACTGCTTCCCTCTCTTTAGAAAGCACCTGCCCCCCATTACCCTACATCACTGTCCCCATGCACTGGGCCAAGGTGGACTTGGGTGGAATTTCTTTTGCTTGCCACTGATTCTGGTTTTGTTTTGAATTAAAATGTATTATGTATGTTGTTCTGCCTGCAGGCCAGAAGAGGGCGCCAGATCTCATTCTAGATGGTTGTGAGCCTGTGGGAAGCCACATGTGCTGTTGCAGAGTGGCACTGACGACTGCTGGCCACCACGCATAAGTTTGGACGAACAACCAATGTGTACATATGCAGTAAAGTTTTTTGCAAAGACACTGCCTGGCCCAGGCATGATAATGAGGTTCTGTAAGGTACTGAGAGTATAACCAATCGGATGTGAGACATGCAAATGAGGTATGATAATGAGGCTCTGTGAGGTACTAAGAGAGAGTAGCCAATCAGATGAGGAACATGCAAATGAGGCGTAGTGCATAACCAATACAGGTGTGAGACATGCCTCTCCTAGGCCTATAAAAGCAGCACCAGTTCTGGGCTTGGGGTCTTTTCGCCTCTACAATCAAGCTCTCCCAATAAACGTGTGCAGAAGGATCCTGTTGCAGCGTCGTTCTTCCTGGCCAGTCGAGCGCGCGCAAGATGAGCCACCATGAGGTTGCTGGGAACTGAACTCAGGACCTCTAGAAAAGCAGCCAGTTCTTAACCAATGAGCCACCTCTCCAGCCCCTATCTGTTTTTTGTTTGTTTGTTTGTTTGTTTGTTTGTTTTTTGTTTTTGGTCTAGAGATCATACCATACCCAGGGGCTCCAAGAAGATGTGACTACTGCTCTTTATGGTTCAGAAAGTATAGTTTATTCTGGAAGGTTCAGGAGGGGCTTGGTCACAGTCAGCTGAGGGGTTAGGGACAGTCCAGGGTCCAGGAACAGAGTTCTAAAGGCTTTGTGAGAAGGTCAGGGTGTAAATGTGGGCTTGGGAGGAGAAGGACTTCGTTCCTGGACTCTGGAAGCCAAGGCTGAGTCTGCTGTGTGCTTTCCTGTCAACCTTGGCAACTGTCACCTTGTGAGAACAGCCCCCTCAGATGGGCAGAGAACCAAGATGCCACGGAACCAGCAGACTCAAGCTTGCTGGATTCAGGCTGTGAGCACACGGTTGTTTACTGAGAGCAAAAACACAACAAAGCAAAACAAGCAAACAAACAAACACATCTTTCATGCAGGCCATGGTGTCACTTGCCTTTCGTCCCGATACTCAGCAAGCAAAGATAGGGCACTCTTTGCGAGCTCCAGGCCAGCTGGGGCTATATAGCGAGACCCTGCCTCAAAAAAACCAAAAATTAAAATAAAAAAAAAATAAATCTTTCAGCTTTGCCATGTTTGAAAATGTTCATGATAAACGGTTGGGAGGGGGCGTTTTAAATGAACTTTAATTCACATTTTTATTCCCTTCCTCTTGCAATTTTCCATATTTCTAAAGCTCCCCTTTGATTGCTAAAGTTACCAGTTCCAGAGCAATTACTTTCTGCAAACAAGTTGTCAGAAGCCTTGCATGAATTTTAGACCTAATTCAATTCCCCATTTACTTGCTTATGGAAAAAAAAAAAAACCTTTAATTTCTGCAAACCAAATCAACCCTCCATATACTGGTGATACAGCTTCTTTAAATAGCACACTGTCAAATGCTAAGCCAGTGTCCTGGGGACAGTCGGTGTGAGTCAGCAGGGGTCAGCATGCAGACGGGCTAGGCCTGGTTTGTGATGGGGTCCAGGCATGTGTCGTGTCTCAAGGTGAGGCAGAGGAAGAAATGACTGTATGCATTTTCTTGGATGAGACAATCTGCAAGAGAGGCCTTGCAGAAAGGAGGAGGTGGACACAGTCTCAGGCCACAGGTGGGCGACATGCAGAGGTTCTGATGCCTCTGAGACCTCAGGGACAGACATATGTTCTTGTGGACAGCACAGGTGGCCTTAGGAGCTTTCCACCGGTCTCTTGGACCCAGGCAGAGACTCAACAATAAAGGATCTACAAGAACCTCTCCTTGTGGCTCATACCTGAGCTAGCGCCCCTAGGTGCCGGAGTTGGGGAAACAGAGGCACAGTGTTGGGGTTGAAGTCTCCTTCTCCCCAAGCTATCTTCTTTAGTTTCCAGTGTTTGTGACTATGAACTGAAACAGGGTCTGTAGATATTGTTAGCTGAGCTGAGGTCATGGGACCTGGGTGGGCAGAATGGAACACCTGCTTTCCTGCACAGGGTTGATTTAGACACAGATAGAAGAGAATGACTTGAGAAGCCGGTCATGTGATAAAGATGCAGCTGTGAGTCCAGGATGGCCCAGAACGTCGAGCCCTCAGAGGGACACCCTGGCTTCTGATTTCAGGGATGGGGACAAGACCATTTCCTCTTGTTTTGAATCAGTGAGTGGTACCATGCTAGGACTCAGGGATTATGGAAGCCCGTGTGCACATGCAAGTGTGTGTGTGTGTGTGTGTGTGTGTGTGATGGTTTGTATATGCTTGGCCTAGGGAGTGGCACTTTTAGAGGGTGTGGCCCTGTTGGTGTAGGTGTGTCACTGTGGGTGTGGGTTTAAGACCCTCATCCTAGCTGCCTGGAAGTCAGTCTTCTGCTAGCAGCCTTCAGATGTAGATGGAGAACTCTCAGCTCCTCCTGCACCATGCCTGCCTGGATGCTGCCATGCTCCCACCTTGATGATAATGGACTGAACCTCTGAACCTATAGGCCAGCCCCCCAATTAAATGCTGTCCTTTATAAGACTTGCCTTGGCCATGGTGTCTGTTCACAGCAGTAAAACCCTAAATAAGGCCGTGTGTGTATGTTTGTGTCTATGTGTGTGTGCATGTACGTGTGTAAGCTTTGGGCGTAGCCATGGTGGTAAAACCCAGTTTCCTTTATTTTCATGTCCCTGTTTCTTTAAGAAGCAACTGATGAATTGACTTGTACTGGGGTGGTGAGCTGAGCAGATACGGCCACAGATCTGTGTGTGTTAATCTTCCTATAACTCCTCTGCAGGCTCCACCTGACCCTACCACCTCTGCAGACTCCACTGACCCTACCACCTCTGCAGGCTCCCATTTGTCACCTTGTGGAGAGGCTGCCTCTTGGGGGCTGTGTTCAAGCAACCCTGAATGAGGAGACCACACCCAACATATCATCCCAGTACCGAGCTTGGGCGTCCCTAAGCTGCTCACAGACAGACCGGCAGCAATTCCTTGTGGCTGGTGCTCTCGGTGGTGGCCACATCTAGCTGTAGGCTGTAGCACACCCGAAGCTCTTCTAACTTCTGTTTCTGTGTCCTGGGCTGTGGAGATCGATGAGCAGAGTCTGGGTGGCTTTCATCATAGAGATGTCGTCTCTAAGGTCTTGAGACTGTTAAGTCAAGTTCAGTCCAATTCATTTCCTCTTTGGGTGGCCTAGAGGGAGAGCTTGCTTCCTGCCTCTCTCAGTTGTGCTTTGGTTTGCAGCCAGCACTCCTTGGTCTACCTCCGCTACAGACGTCTACAGCGTCTGCCCTGTGCCATGTCCCCAAGCCTCCTCTTACAAGGAGCTCACCTGATGTGACAATGTCTGCATGGCCCAGACTTCTCCCTAAGGTCACACAGAAGCCAGGACTTGGGACACAATTCCACCCACACCCAAGGTGGACAGGAAGTTGGAGCGGGGTTTGGGAGAGGGGGTTGGGTTAATCCACATGTGCTTGGAGACACCGAGTAACCGCAGGGGAAGCCAAGACCAGCAAGGGCTACCAGCCAGGGCTAACCCAGCAAACACCCAGAACCATCTGTCCCTGCACTCCTGAGGGCTGCCACATGCTCTCTTTGTTGAAGCCACTTTTAGTCACTGCTGGTGGCTGATAGGGTTCTAATGTTATCACTGTAAAGCAAAAGAAAAAAAAAGCCAGATAAGACTTGAACCCGTGTCTGGATTTGGGGTGAAAGTTTCAAAGGCTTCCCCAGAAGCAGGATGGGGGGGGGTCCACAGGGCTGAACCCCTTGGGATCAGAGTGAGCAGCCGTGCGCCTCAGTCGTGTTCTGTTTTTTTTTTTTTTTCTAGCCGGGCCGAATTAGTTCCTCCTAGGCTGGTGAGTGCTTAGCCCCCCTCCTAATTTCTTTTAAAAGGTGCTGTCGCAGATCTGTTACTACTGAAATCTTATTTTCCCCAGCGAAATCCCATTTAGATCCGTTCACCGTTACAGAGCTCTCGCCTCAAGCTCAGCCGGATAGAGGTGTATATGGATTGAAAGAGCAAACTAACAAACGGCTGACGTTCAACAGCCAATCTCACTGAATAACTCATCCTTCTGGTAAAATATTTACCATGCTACTTAAAACCCTTTCAATCAACTGACACTCAGAAAGCCTTATTTGATTGGGTATCTTTTTGAGACTTAAGGGTAAATATATATATATATATATATTTTTTTTTTTTTTTTTTTTTTTTTTTTTTTTGCTGTTTTTACTGGTGTGTTTATTGAGAGGCAGACTGATTTGGTATGGTTCTCATTTTGGTGGGGTGAGGCTTTTGAGGCTGAGGCATACTCTGGGTTCTGGGGGGCCAGTGAGATTAAGCTCTAGCCCAGAGCTCAGCTGTTCCTGGGAATTATCGACTGCTCTGGTCAGTGACTAACATGAGTGGGTGAGTGGGTGTGGGGAAGCACCATCCTCCCTCTCTATGCTGAGGAAATAACACTGAAAATAATAAACCGGAGGTTTTTATTAAAAAACATGGATACCTGGGCTGGGAAGATGGCTCTTGACCTGAAAGCCCGAGGCCCCGAGTTCAAATCCTCAGAGCCCACGTGAGAGCCGCATGCCGCAGCAGCTCTCCCACCGGCTAGCCTGGCTTATGCAGCTGAGAGGTCGGTCCTCTTTCAGACAAGGTGGAAGCAAAGGTGAAGACCGACACCTGCAGCTATCCTCTGACCTCTACATATGCACTGTCACACAGATTTAAGGCGGAGGAGGGCGGGCAAGATGGCTCGGCAAGTAAAGGCCTCTGCTTGTCATGTCTGATGGCCTGACATCCATCCTTGTGAGAGAACAGACTCCCACTAGCTGTACTCTGGCCTCCACGTGTGTGCCATGGTGTCCACACGTGCGCGTGTGCGCGCGCACACACGCACACGCACACAACGTACAAAATAAACAAAATGTAATAAAAGCCTTTAAAAATGCATACGCAGATGCCCAGCCCCTGTCTCATGTGCTCTGCACCAGCAACTGTGAAGCCGGGCCGGGGCTCTGGGCCATCCAGGGGAGAGGTGGTTTGAGTCAGGAAAGAGGACAGAGCTGTAGAACGCTCTTCTGGACATGACACGGCCATCATACTCATGACACACTGCAGCTATGGTGACGGGCACCAGACCCAGCCTAGGGGGGAGTTGAGCTCACATGGCTCCGCCTCATAAGCTGAGGATCTCCTGGCAACTGATGGCTGCTGTGTGAAAGGGATGTTGCTTTTCTTCAGGAATGTGGCTGCTGGTAGGCTGTCTACCGTCAGCTGGAGCTAATGGACTTAGCAGGTGGGTTACACAGAGAGAGAGAGAGAACAGGAAGATGGAGGGGTAGGAACCAGTTGGGGGGAGATGGGGATAGTATTAAGACACATTGTATACACCTATAACACTGTAACAGAAAAGATAGATAAGGTGATGTTGTGTGTAAGCCTGGACCTAAGTGTTAGACACCTCAGTGTGGTGTGATGTGCTTGTTATTTAATCGTAGGTCACGTTTAACTGAAAAATGCAAAACCGACCTTGGGAATCTAAATTTCAAGAACTACTCTGGCCTAGCCTGGAGGACAGACTGGACAGAGAGACTCACAGAGGTGAGGGTGGGTGCTGGGTGGCCAGACAGCTCTGACCTCAGACAACTCAGTCTCTTGGATTCCTTTTTCAAAGGTCACACACAAAGCCTAACTCAGTGTCACTGTGTGCATTAAAGCAGACCCCCAGCACAGCACAGCATCTCTAAATAAACCTTTTCCTGCCGGTCGGGTGCTCGGTGGGCAGAAGTGCACTGACCTGAGTTTCATCCAAACACACAGTGCAGGCCAATGGACTCACAGATAGCCGCAGATATCCCAGGCCTCCACATATGCCCGCACGGCACCTGCCCTCATCCACACATACAAGCGCAACAACCTTGGAAAAGATGCTTGAAAACCAACCCTTTCCCAGGGGTGATCTGGGGACAGGGCAACCAGCGCTGTTTTCAGGTTCTTTGGGAGGGCTAACAACACATTCTACAAATTCTTCTAGCTTCTTTGGTCTAGTTGAAAATAGGAAATCACAAAAGAGGAGTGGAATACAATTATCTTCATGGGAAGCCTGTAACTTGCAAACAGGATATTTATAAAGCTCATTTGTAAGGGCCGGCCTGGCTTGGAGCACGCCACTGCTGTCAGTGTGCTAGGTGAGGCTGGCCCCATCTGACCTTCAGTTCCCCAGAATCCTTCAGTGCCCCAGGAGCCTAAGAGGCTCCCAAACGCTGGCTGGCTGGGGAACAGGGACTGATGAGACGTGATAAGCAGAGGCTAACGCAAGCAAAGCTGCCTGCAGTGTGTGGGAAATGGGGGATTTCAACTGAGAGGTCTCTCTCTGCAGCTGACCAGGTGGGACCAGGAAGGCTGAGTTGGCTGGCCAGGGCTGCAGTGGCGAGGGTTGCAGTGTACTCAGAGCTCAGTTGTCTACCTAACTGCTGTTCTCCAGGTGTGATGGTTTGTATATCCTTGGACCAGGGAGTGGCACCATCTGAAGGTGTGGCCTTGTTGAAATAGGTGTGACCTGGTTGGAATGGGTGTGTCACTGTGAGTGTGGGTATAAGATCCCCACCCTAGTTGCCTGGAAGTCAGTCTTCCACTAGCAGCCTTTGGATGAAGACATAGAACTCTCAGCTCCTCCTGTGCCATGCCTGCCTGGATACTGCCATGCTCCCACCTTGATGATAATGGACTGAACCTCTGAACTTGTAAGCCAGCCCCATTTAAATGTTGTTTTTTATAAGA
The DNA here is from genome assembly GCF_000001635.26 of Mus musculus. Lineage (NCBI taxonomy): Eukaryota > Metazoa > Chordata > Mammalia > Rodentia > Muridae > Mus > Mus musculus. The sequence goes on along the minus strand of NC_000074.6, from coordinate 119,349,996 downwards.
CTTGCCTTGGTCATGGTGTCTGTAGTAAAACCCTAACTAATACACCAGGTAAGGCTGGATAGACAGGCAGCCTGTTTCATGTAAGGCCAAGGCTTTGCTCCACAGCTTGGGAACGTAGCTGGACACCTGAGATTTGTTAAGGAGCCCATGGCGCCTGTGGGTTGGGCTTAAGATGTGTAATTTCCCAGTGTGCACCTTCCTACACAACAGTTCAGTGAGGCGGGAGAAGTCGGGTTTTGGTCGCCTGGTTTGCACTGTGAAGAGGCAGGAGGGACTCTGGCAGCAAGGAGCTTTTATGTGCATTGGTGTTTTGCCTGCATGGATGTGTGAGGGTGTTGGACCCCTAGAGTTAAGGTTGTGAGCTGCCAGGTGGGTGCTGGGAATTGAACCCGGGTCCTCTGGAGGAGCAGCCAGTGCTCTTAACCACTGAACAGTCTCTTCAGGTCCTTGTGAGGAACTTTCTAACTCCAACAGGACCATAAACCTTTCTTCCCACGAGGCCTCCAGGGACAAGGACCCCTGGGGAAGTCTTCCTCCCTCTCAGGCAGCCATCCTCTCCTGATCTGACCCCTGGCTTCCCGAGGCTTCAGTTTGGAATCTAACATGGCAGCCCCTTGTCCATCTGAACACTGAGGTAACAAGCCCCCTGGACACAAGGGTATGCCAGCAGCAGTTCTAGCACCTTTATCATGATGGGGTTTCTGGTTGGAGAATCTGCCCAGAAGGCAGCAAACTGCTTTCTGAACCATCCCACTGACTTCTGAGGACACGCAGCTCCTGAGTTTCCATTTATAAGACCAAGAACGTCCCCCATGCAGGCTGCAGCTGGTTTGTCTCCGTGTGACAAAGTGGCACCTCCAGGGGCTCAACCTGTAGTGCCATTCACTGGCTGATGACAGGAATTCCTACTACTTGAGAGCAAGGCCAACAACACAGTTTCAGGTGCTCTCCCCTTGCCCCGTCACTTTAGAAACAGGACAAGTTGTCCGTAAGCTGTCTGCGGCACAATCGAGAAAGCAGAGCGCTCTACTTGGCCAGGGTTTCCTCTGGGAAGGACCACACCATTCTTCAATGTTTAATTACTCTTGGTTTTTATTGTATGAAATCACTTTGTGGGGACAGTGACATAGATTGCCTTCTAAGTCATCAAAACTGGCTTTGAGGCTAAGCCTCCAGACACCAGAATCCTGAATGTAAATCTGTCTTCTTTAATCAATAATAGAACTCATTGTGCAAGAATTTAGACAAGAAATAGTTCAAGTAAAATAGTATTTCTTAAAAACCAGCACCTCCCACAAGTCAAAGGGCATTTTTCAGCCTTGCTGACAGGGCTGGGCTCACTTGGGTCTTTTGGTCTCTTCCCTTTCAGTCAGTAGCTTGAAGGGAGGACAGGGTCACTGGGCTCTGATACCCTGCCGGATGAGCATGGCAGGTCCTACCAACGCTACTAGAATCTCATGCAAAACTCTGAGAGACGCTTCGGCACAAACAACTATTAAATGTCCTGGGCCATCTGGAGAAGTACTTCTGACACTCCAGTGGCGGGCGGCTCAACAGTCACTTTGCACTGAAAATCAAAGAACCCTACACACTCACGGCTCACGAACGGCTTCTGCCAGGGGAGGGGCTGTGGTCACGTGATCACGAGTACTCTGCCACTTTATCACACAGCAACTACCACAGAGGAGCAGTGGGGAGGGGAACTCAGAAAAAAATCACTAAAACGTTTGACAATCTTATCCAGAAACCGCCAAAATTTTAGTGTTTAATAATTAATAGAACTGACCAGGATGTGAAGATAGCAAGTTTGAGGGATGGGGTGTAGGGGTACTCTAGGCTATGCAGGCTGTGATAAGAATGCACGTTTATAAACCTGTCCACACATAGGAGTTAGTTGCAGAAAGCCACTTGGTTTTTGTCTTGGCTCGGGACAACAACATTCTGGATTCAGTACCGGCAGCCTGTGGGAGAAGAAAATGACCATTAGTATCAGCTCCAGCAGAGTCATCTGCTCAATTCCCCACTCTCCGTGCACACTAGTCTACAAAATGCCATGGTAAATAAGCAGTCTGCTTATGTGTCTGGCATCCCTGTGTGAGTATGTGCGGGTGAGTGTGAGTCCTTATTCCTGTGTGTGTATGTGCGGGTGAGTGCGAGTCCTTGAGGAGGCCTTTGAAGGTGGAGTTGCAGAGTGGTGAGCAGCGTCACGGGACAGCCGGGAACCGATCTTGGGTCCTCTACAAGAGCTTACGGCTCTAAGAGCTGAGCCACGTCTCTAGCCTCGTATTTAGACATCTTTATTCAGAGTTCTGACTCTACTTCCTGTTTCCATTTCCTTCTTTGTATATACCCATCCGGTGAACATCTTTAATCCTACAATCTTTCAGTTTCCTGCCGTAACGCAGCAGAGCTCCCTGGCAGCTCCAAGGCCCACTGTATACTTCAGCTCCTCTCTGGACAGGACTGGCTGCAATATAGCACATGACTCACGGTGAGGCAGCCCAGCATGTCGGTCACTACCTGACCTTCCCAGCCCCGAAGAGTCTCTTGGATTCCAACCTCTATTATAGTCACTGAAAAGTTGGTTCCAGCCCACGCTCAGAAAATAAGATGGGGGCTAAGAATCAGCCATTATATATGATCTTGATATTCTCATACTAAATCCTTGGTAAACTTCATTAAGAAATTAGGACTCTGCAGATGGTAAAAGTGAGGCCCACCTTTAATCCCAGCACTTGAGGCAGAGGCAGAGGCAGAGGCAGGTGGAGCTCTTTGAGTCTGAGGCCGTTCTGGTCTATACAGCAAGTTCTAGGCCAACAAGGCAGGGTTGCATAAGATTACGTCTCAAGAAAAAAACAAAAAAGTGCCTCTCCCCCAACAAGCACAGGTGCAGGCTACAAGAAGAAATTCACCTCAGTAGGTGGTTTTAGAGTAAAGGCGTCAAGTTTACAGTAAAAATCACACACACGCACATCTCTAGGACTTAAGATATCTATGCTCATGAAGGTGGCTTGAGTTCTCCACTATTTCCAAAAACAAAGCAATGAGCTATTTCAGTGGTAAGGGCAGGGCACCAAAACCACATGCCCCAAACTGCCATCATCCAGTGGTCCTCAGTGAGCAGCTTACCGGATAGACATGTGTCCGAGTCCCACGTATGTCCATGCAGGGCCTAGGGTTCGAGTGAGGCCCAACACAAACTGTTAACGTACTTAAAATGAAACCGTCATGGGACGGACAAGGCTCATCAATTGAGAGCACTTTTGCTCTTGGAGAGGACCTAGGTTTGGTTCCCAGCACCCATGTGGTGGCAAGTGCTGCCTGTAACTCCAGTTCCAGGAGAACCGATGCCTTCTTCTGGCCTCCCATGGCATGAGGAACATATGCAGGTAAAACACTCATATGTAAATAAGTCTTTTAACAAAAGTCAATTTCAGGGCTGGTGAGCTGGCTCAGAGGTTAAGAGCACTGACTGCTCTTCCAGAGGTCCTGAGTTCAAATCCCAGAAACCACACGGTGGCTCACAACCATCTGTAATGGGATCTGATGCCCTCTTCTGGTGTGTCTGAAGAGAGTGACAGCGTACATGAATGAAAGAAAGAAATAAAGAAAGAAAGAAAGAAAGGAAGGAAGGAAGGAAAAATCAATCTCATTTTTTTTTTTTTTTTTTTTTTTTTTTTGGTTTTTCGAGATTGGGTTTCTCTGTGTAGCCCTGGCTGTCCTGGAGCTCACTTTGTAGACCAGGCTGGCCTCGAACTCTGAAATCTGCCTGCCTCTGCCTCCCAAGTGCTGGGATTAGGTGGGAATTTCATAGCTGACATCGTGCTATGAGGAAAAAGATTGGCACATGCCTGGCACTGATACAGTAAGTTTGAAGTAATACAACTCGGAAATGTGAAATCTACCCAAGGAACTAGTTTGGCATGGAACATTTCTTTTCTTTTTAAAGATTTATTTATTTTACGTATATGAGTACGCTGTAGCTGTACAGATGGTTGTGAGCCTTCACGTGGTTGTTGGGAATTGAATTTAGGACCTGTGCTCGCTCAGGTCGGCCTGAAGATTTATTATTATAGATAAGTACACTGTAGCTGTCTACAGACTCACCAGAAGAGGGCGTCAGATCTCACTTCGGGTGGTATTTCAAAAACTTGGGAGTTCACCGGTGGGGAGGAGAGAGGTCTCCTGATAACCGATCAACGACACCCCCCCACCCCGTCGCACTGACGGGCGTTTTACGCTGAGGTAACCCCCCCCCCTCACCTTCAACTCTTCTGGGCAGTAGGAATCTTGTTTTCAGGGTCCAGTTCTTCTACTCCAGCCTGGGTCATGAGGTCAGCGATATTCTTCTCCAGGTCGTCAATCCGACTGCTCATGTCATCTAGTGGCACAGTTAAAGAGCCCGCACGGCAGCATCACCTCACCTCGGCCTCTCCCCCCCAGGCCCCCGCCCACTGGTTTAAACAGCTGCTTCCCCAGTTTCATCTGGCTACAGTGACAGCCTGGCGGTCGGGGTTCGGGGGGACTGGGGTGAGTTTTCTTCCCTACACCTCCAACTCTAGAAGTACTCCCAGACAACGGTTACCATGCAAACCCCTTTACTGGTGTTCTGGAGGGGCACCAACAAGGGCTTGGGGTAGGTCTCGCTGTGTCTCTGGCTCTTGGCACAGTCCTCCACGGGAACACAATATAGCCAAGATCAGGAAAGACACTTCTAAGTGGGGACGGGGAAAAGGCTCGGCCGTTAAGAGCACGCGAGGCTCCTGCAGAGGGCACGAGTGTACTGGGCAGTTCACAACCGCCTGTTACTCCAGCTCCAGGGGATCCAACGCCTCTGGTCTCAGTCACTCCCAGTACCCCCTTATACATATAATTAAAAATAATAAACCCTTTGTAAAAAAAAAGGCAATTTCTAAATGACTAACTGAAATCTGTTTGTAAACCACCCCGCTCACCCCCACAGTTAAGAAACTGCCTCCAAATCAAAAGGATATTCCTTCCGATGATCTGGTCTGACATGATCTGAAACTTGTCTTGCATCTGCTGCAAGAGCGTCTCCACCTAAGAGAAACCAGGACAAGTCAGCCGATCCCAACCTATGCCGAGACCCCCTTCCTGGGACCGGCGTTGGGGAGCCGAGGACGCAGGCATGAAGGGGGGGTGGGGTGGTGGTGGTTCCCGGCTGGAGTGTGAGGCCTTCAGCAAGGGCCTGCCAGCTCGGATCGGTGTCCCTGCGGGTCAGGTCCGGAGGGTCCGGGTCGGGGCCGACCGGAGGGCGAGCCCCGCAGGTGCGCGGGCCGAGGCCGCTGGCCACACCCCACGCCAGGGCCGAGAGCGGCCCCGGGGTGTCCAGGCCCATATGAGGCTGCCGCTTACCACCAAGGTGATGTCCTGCATGGTCTTGGGGTCCGTCTCGGCCATCTCCCCGGTGCCCAGCTTGGCGGCGATGTCTCGGAACCGTCACCTACACTTCGGTTTCTCGGCGCAGACGCCCACAAGCCGACAGTTCTCGCGACTACACGGTCACGGGACCGCGAGGCATTGTGGGTGTTGTAGTTTCTGCCACGCACCGGAAGGTCCTAGGAGGCTTCAGATTGTCCTGCCTGCGGATAAGCTACGCCCCCCAGTTCTTAGCTCCGCCTTCATCTTCCGCCCAGTTCCACCCTGAAGGCTGAACCGAGAGGAAGAGGAGGAGAAAACGCCGGAAATGGACCAAAATTGTGGGGATTAGCGTTGGCTTCTTCCATGGATGTAGTTAGGCACTCAGGCCTTGCAAGGCGAAGCCGGTGACGAGCTTGCTTCAAAGTCTGACACTGTGAGTTCAATCTCTGTGATCCACATGTTGGAAGCAGAAACTCGATTCCCACAAATTGTGTGTGCACTGCTGTGACATGCATGCATACACACATAAACATACACACAAAATAAGAAAGTGTTCTGTTACTACTAAAAAACATTAGGGGGCTGGAGAGATGGCTCAGCGGTTAAGAGCACTCACTGCTCTTCCAGAGGACCCGGGTTCTATTCCCAGCACCCACAGGGTAGCTCACAACTCCAAATCTAGGAGACCCAACAACCTCACACAGACAAAACACAGTGCAGGCAGTGGAGGAGGCTGGGATAGAATATCGTGGTCATTTGAATACAAATGGCCCCATAGGCCCATAGGGACTGGCCCTATTAGGAGGTTTGGCCTTGTTGGAGTAGGTGTGACCTTGTTGGAGGAGGTGTGTCACTAGGAGGCGGACTTTGGGGTTTCAGAAGTTCAAGCCTGGCCAGTGTCCTGCTGTGTGTGGATCCAGATGTAGAACTCTCAGCTCCTCTTCCAGCACCATGTCTGCCTGCACATGCCATGCTTCCTGTCATGATGATAGTGGACTAGTCCTCTGAACTGTAAGCCAGCCCCAGTTAAATATTTTCTTTTATGAGAGTTGTTGTGGGTATGGTGTCTCTTCACAGCAATAGATGTCCTAACTAAGACAGATCCAATTCTTTACATTTATGGACTGGAGTGGGGGTGTCTCTGAGTCTAGCAAACCAGTGAAGGTACGCGGCGTTAGGATATAAGGTCCGATTGTTCCACCCTACCTTGGGGCTGTTATAGGGAGTTGGGCAGCTTAAGGAAGACTCTAGACAGGGCAGGAGGAGTGGCTGATCCCCTCTGCAGAGCCAACACCGGCCAGAGTTCTCCATGTTCCTACGTTACAGTGAATTGTACAGGCACATGGATGGCTACAGGCCAGGAGACAGTTTAGTAAAGGAGAGAAACAGGGAACTCCAGCGTCCACCAGACCCAGGCTGAGGCCCAGCTTCAAAAGGGACCAGGTCTGTGACCTTCCCTAAGTTATTTACTTACCGTGTGTTCTTCTTCAGCAGCATCTGGGAAAGTTTTCAAAATTCTGCTTTCTGTTGAGTGAGGACCCCAACTTCCAGTCCCACAGAATGGCCCCTGACTATTTGTCTGCAACTGACACACAAGCTTGGTCTCAGGACTGTGTTTTGGGGTGAGGGTGGGGTAACTGCAGTTTGTTTAGCTGAAGGAAGACTAAGTCTTATTAGCATTGGTAACTAAGGTGGGTCAGGCCTGGCCAGGGAGATAGATGTGTGGTTCAGCTGTCTTCCCCAGTTGTCATCTGACCACATCCTCCCCAGCCCCCTCTCCCTCTCCCCCAACCTCAATTCACACGGAGGACTCCCTTCCCATGGTAGACAAGCAAAGCGATTGTGTGTGTGTGCACGCACGTGTGTGCATGTGTCCAGGAATACAGGCACCCTCAGAATCCAGAAGAGGGTGTTGGGTCCCTGGAGCTGGAGTTACAGACAATTGTGAGCAGCCCAGTATGGGTGCTGGGAATCAGACTCAGGTCCTCTCAACTGTGAGCCATTTTTCCAGCCTCTGCCTCCTCCCCTCTTTCCTTCCTAGGACACTGGCAGTTGTTGGCTTTGTTTGTTTGAATTTTTCTTCATCTAAACTGCAAACTTGACCCTCCTGAGTGATAGATTAATTTTCTTCTTATACTTAAGGACAGATGTGATTTCTGGTGTGTTAAGTCTCTCTTCTCTTCTCTTTCTCTTCTCTTCTCTTCTCTTCTCTTCTCTTCTCTTCTCTTCTCTTCTCTTCTCTTTTTGAGACAGGGTTTCTCTGTGTAGCCCTGGCTGTCCAGGAACTCACTCTGTAGACCAGGCTGGCCTCGAACTCAGAAACCCACCTGCCTCTGCCTCCCAAGTGCTGGGATTAAAAGCGTGCAGCACCACTGCCTGGCCACAAAAACCCTCTCTACACTTAGGGCTGTTGCCCTCTTTGTGGGAGGCTGATAGGGAGCACACATGAGTTTTGTTCTGTTAATGAAGCTGCTGTGCATATATGCAGAGACCTGGATTAATTTTAAGTTGTAATTCCCATCTCTGTGTTCGGGACAACTTGGGTTTACAAGCGCTTGCTTTGATGGCTTTTGGTTCATGCTGGGCCATTCTTCATACTTCTGTCTTGCATTTAAATAAAGGAGGACCCTAGTGTGTAGATTTTTTTTTTCTTCTTCTTCAGTAATAGGGATTGAACCCTACAGGTTTCGATATGACAGGTAAGTTCTGTATCTGTCACTGAGCTATATTCCCCGTCGTCTTTTTAAAAAATTACATTTGCTTAGGTTTTTATTTTACTTTATGTATATGGATATTTTGTATGCATATATGTCTGTGGCACCTCCCACATGCCTGGTGCCTGTGGAGGCCAGAAGATGGTGTCAGATCCTCTCTCTCTCTCTCTCTCTCTCTCTCTCTCTCTCTCTCTCTGTGTGTGTGTGTGTGTGTGTCTTCTTGCTCAGGGAGGCAAGAGGTGCTGGATTTCTGGGGAGCTGGAATTGCAGGTGGTTGTGAGTGGTGTGAGACTCAGGTCCTCTGTGGGAACATTATGCTTTCTTAATGGGGAGCTGTCTTTCCAGCCCTCTGGGTGTATCTCTGAGGGAGTGTCATAGGGTTAACAAGAAGGATGACCCACCTTGATTGTGGGTCCAGGACTGAATAATCAGGAGAAAGTGAACTGAGCTTTGTAGTCATCGCTCTCTGCTTCCTGACTGTGGATGCCATGTGACCAGCTGCCTCAAGCTCCTGCTGCTGTGCACCCCCCACTGTGATGAACTGTACCCTCAAACTGGGAACCCAAAGAATTCCTTTGTCCTCTGAGCTTCTTTTGTTGGCTAGTTTATCTTAGTAACAAGACAGGTAGCTGATACACAGGAAGTGAGGGCTCATCTTCCCAGTACCTAGGGTGGCTCCTGCCCTTTCACAGGGCATCCCTAACCTCTCCAGGTTTCCCCAACCTGCTATGTCATCCCTCTTTCTCCCAGAGGATGACTTTATGTTCTAAGGAGAAAATCACCCATAGAAGATAAAGGCTCTTGATCACAGCCCCGACCTCATCTTTGCCATCACGGGCTCCTCAGGGAATGCAGGGCTTTGCACAGTTGGGGTAGAGGTCTGCCAACCAATCAGTCAGCCAGCTAACCAATCAATAAGCCTACCACCTAGCCACCCACCCATCCAACCAGCCAATCACCCAACAAGCCAGCCAGTCAGCCAGCCAACCAACCAATAAACCACCCACTAACCAACCAACCAACCAACCAATCAACCAACCAACTAATCAACCAACCAACCAACCAACCAGCTGAACCCAGAGAAAAACCCAGAATAAAATGGAGGAGGAAGTGGAGGAGGAGGAGGAAAGGGGGGAGGGGGAAGAAGAAGAAGAGGAAGGAAGCAAGCAGCAGCTGTCACTAATAGTAAATCCAGATGCCCCTCCTGTTTCACCTTCCTGAGTGCTGAGATCAGAGGTGTGCATCACCCCCCCTGGCTTTTCTTCTCAGAACACAATTAAAGGCAGCTGTCCGTTTCTCTACCTTCTTGTTATTGTTTTGCTTCTCATTGTATTTATTTTGACTTTGCTCCAAAGTGATAATGATTTTTCTCTTGTGGCAATTTTCTTTTAAAACGAATAGAAGTAAAATTATAAATCCATTTTCACTTTATTATATTTATTTGTGTGTATGTATGCATGTGTGCGTGCGCACAAGCCACAGCTTGAGTGTAGAGCCCAGAGGAAAACTCGGGGGAGTTCTCTTCTTCCACTTGGTAGGTTCTGGCAATTGAACTCAGGTGGTCAGGGTCTGCAGCCAGCGCCTTTATCCCATGAGCCCCACAGACCTGAAATGGCAGTTTGAAAGTGCAGTGGAACCGATCATACGCGGCCGGTTCAGTAAGGCAGAGTGAGGCGGTGAGAGGCGTACAGAACGTGGTTGAATCTTGAAGCTCTTCTACAAACATTAACATTTAGAAAACAGCATTCTAAGAGATGACAGGTAGCCCACGGGGACAGCTGTGTGCCCTTTGCAATCTGGAAGGGGGACAGCACAGGCAGCTGCTGGGTCTGGTGCATCTCCTGGTTTCCCCGTGGGGACAAACGCAGAGGAACACTGTGGAATTCCTGCAGGTCCCGGATGCTTGTTCTTCAGGGAAAAATCTTGCCCCTGGAGGCTACCCTGCTGGCCAGAAGAGACCAGGGCAGGTCACCTGCACCCACCCACCATTGACCTCTCTGCAGAGAGAGGTCAGGCTGGTTAGAGAATAAACTGTCCCGCTGTGGCAGATTTAATTTAGGAACAGCATCACCCCAGGACCCGTGCTCTCAGCTGGGAGGCCCCTATGAAAGCCATGATGGGCTGGACTTGGCAGTGGGCTCTGTGCCCTTGGTGGCTTGACTGGGCCCGGAGGCGGGAGGAGGTCACAGCTTTGTGGCAGTTTGAAAAAGAACAGAAAATTGCTTTTCTGAGAAAGGACAGCAAGATCAGCAGTGTCCTGATCAGCTCAAATTGCTTTGCTTTTGGTTTGAAGTGTTAGTTTATGCTTCTTGCTTTCATTTGAGGCAATTTTCCAAATTAGCATCTCAGTGACTGGGCTGCCAGGAAATCAACTTCCTTCTTATTTACCCAAACCAGCAGTTTCTTGGAAACAGACTGTCCGGAACGCAGGGAACAGTCCCTGCAGACCCCGACTTCTTTTTTTTTTTTTTTTTTTTTTTGCTGTCTTCAGACACTCCAGAAGAGGGAGTCAGATCTCGTTACGGATGGTTGTGAGCCACCATGTGGTTGCTGGGATTTGAACTCTGGACCTTCGGAAGAGCAGTCGGGTGCTCTTACCCACTGAGCCATCTCACCAACCCCAGACCCCGACTTCTAAGTTTGGGTTCCTTGAGTGTGGCTTCCTCTGCCACAGCTTCTTCTGTCATTGTCACTGCAGGGCTGATGGCTTTCATATGCTGTGTGGAGACACTAACTCATTCCTGGAGGTGTCTCAAAGAGTTTACAGAAAAAAAAAATACTTGGATGGAATTAGGCACCACACCTAACAGGTGTAAGATCCAGTTAGAAAGCTGGTTGTGGTGGCACATGCTGGTAGGTTTGCTAAAAGAGGCAGAGGTGGGAAGATCATGAGTTCGAGGCCAGCCTGGGCTACACATTTGGGGGAGATAGGGTGGAGGGAGAGATGGCTTTGACTACTTGGGGTTGTGTGGAAACCTAGTGTAGTGGAAATTTCCTAGAAGCTATGGAGGTGATCTTAATGAGGACCCTCTAGTCATGGGGGATAGAGTCTCAACTGGCCATCTCCTGTAGCCAGGTGATGCTTTCAGTGGCTGGACAGGGTTGTATTCAGTTGAGTTGTTGGCCAAGGGGGTGGGGTGTCCCCTGTAAGTCTCCAGACAACCCAGGTTGTTACCAAGACATAGGGTTGCTTTCCAAACATGGCGACAGGATCCCATTGTTGAGGACGGCACCCACACAACTTATTGAACACTGAGAAGTTGAGCTGGTGCCTACGTGGAGTCTTCACCTCTATGTTCTGACTGAAGCATCAAGCACAGGGCTACATGGGTCTGCACTAGGTCCTCTTTGTTTATATTACAGGTATTAGCTAGGTATGGGACCCCTGACTGGTCTCTGACTCTGGTGCCTGCTCTTGGGACTCTTCCCCTCCTGTTGGGTGGCCGTGTTGATGTGATAGCTTTTATGTCATCTCGTTGTATTGTATTTTGTCCTGTTTGGTTGTTATCTCTTAGAAGCCTATTGTTTTCTAATGAGAGATGGAAAGGGAGTGGATCCAGAGAGGAGGAGAGGTGGGGAGGTAATAGGAGGAGTAGCAGGAGGGAAAACTGTAATCAGGATACAGTACATGAGAAGAGAATCTATTTCCAGGAAATCAAAATCAAAATAAAATCCAGTTAGAGATGGCTTAACTTTGTAAGTTTCAGCTTCATCTGTGTAGTGGGGATAATGTTGTTTTAATGTCCCAGGAATTGTGTAGCCTACAAATATAATTACATATTATATATGTTTCATATGCAAATATGCAAGGAGAACTGTTGTTGGGAGCCGCGCCCACATTCGCCGTTACAAGATGGCGCTGACAGCTGTGTTCTAAGTGGTAAACAAATAATCTGCGCATATGCCGAGGGTGGTTCTTCACTCCATGTGCTCTGCCTTCCTCGTGACGTCAACTCGGCCGATGGGCTGCAGCCAATCAGGGAGTGACACGTCCTAGGCGAAGGAAAATTCTCCTTAATAGGGACGGGGTTTCGTTTTCTCTCTCTCTTGCTTCTTGCTCTCTTGCTTCTTGCACTCTGGCTCCTGAAGATGTAAGCAATAAAGCTTTGCCGCAGAAGATTCTGGTTTGTTGCGTCTTTCCTGGCCGGTCGTGAGAACGCGTCTAATAACAATTGGTGCCGAATTCCGGGACGAGAAAAAACTCGGGACTGGCGCAAGGAAGATCCCTCATTCCAGAACCAGAACTGCGGGTCGCGGTAATAAAGGTTCCCGTAAAGCAGACTGTTAAGAAGGATTCAACTGTATGAATTCAGAACTTTTCAGCTGGGGAACGAGAGTACCAGTGAGTACAGCTTTACGAGGTAAGTCTGATCTTGAACTTTCTAAGGAAATTCAAGACAGTCTATCAGAAGTAAAGTGGAATATGTTTGGCCTTGAATTTTTTCTAGTGTTAGAAGCCCTTTTGTTCCTTTTCACATGTTATCAAGTGGTTAAGGCAGGGAGGATTCTAGAGGAAATTCAGGACAAGCTATCAGAAGTAAAGTGGGGAGAGAGAGTAGGAACAAAGAGGAAATATGGTACACAAAATAAGTATACAGGCCTTTCCAAGGGTCTTGAACCCGAGGAAAAGTTAAGGTTAGGTAGGAATACCTGGAGAGAGATTAGAAGAAAAAGAGGAAAAAGGGAAAAGAAAAAAGATCAATTAGCGGAGGTCTCTAGGAGATACTCGTCACTAGATGAGCTCAGGAAGCCAGCTCTTAGTAGCTCTGAAGCAGATGAAGAATTCTCCTCTGAAGAAACAGACTGGGAGGAAGAAGCAGCTCATTATGAGAAAAAAGGGTACCAGCCAGGTAAAGTGCTAGCTAATCAGTTAAGGAAGCCAAAAGCGGCTGGCGAAGGCCAGTTTGCTGATTGGCCTCAGGGCAGTCGGCTTCAAGGTCCGCCCTATGCGGAGTCCCCGCCCTGCGTAGTGCGTCAGCCCTGCGCAGAGAGGCAGTGCGCAGACTCATTCATTCCCAGAGAGGAACAAAGGAAAATACAACAGGCATTTCCGGTCTTTGAAGGAGCCGAGGGTGGGCGTGTCCACGCTCCGGTAGAATACTTACAAATTAAAGAACTTGCCGAGTCGGTCCGTAAATATGGAACCAATGCTAATTTTACCTTGGTGCAGTTAGACAGGCTTGCCGGCATGGCACTAACTCCTGCCGACTGGCAAACGGTTGTAAAAGCCGCTCTCCCTAGTATGGGCAAATATATGGAATGGAGAGCTCTTTGGCATGAAACTGCACAAGCGCAGGCCCGAGCAAACGCAGCTGCTTTGACTCCAGAGCAGAGAGATTGGACTTTTGACTTGTTAACGGGTCAGGGAGCTTATTCTGCTGATCAAACAAACTACCATTGGGGAGCTTATGCCCAGATTTCTTCCACGGCTATTAGGGCCTGGAAGGCGCTCTCCCGAGCAGGTGAAACCACTGGTCAATTAACAAAAGTTGTCCAGGGACCTCAGGAATCCTTCTCAGATTTTGTGGCCAGAATGACAGAGGCAGCAGAGCGTATTTTTGGAGATTCAGAGCAAGCCGCGCCTCTGGTAGAACAGCTAATCTATGAGCAAGCCACAAAGGAGTGCCGAGCGGCCATAGCCCCAAGAAAGAACAAAGGCTTACAAGACTGGCTCAGGGTCTGTCGAGAGCTTGGGGGACCTCTCACCAATGCAGGCTTAGCGGCCGCCATCCTCCAATCTCAGAACCGCTCCATGAGCAGAAATGATCAGAGGACATGTTTTAATTGCGGAAAGCCTGGGCATTTTAAGAAAGATTGCAGAGCTCCAGGTAAACAGGGAGGGACTCTCACTCTTTGCTCTAAGTGTGGCAAGGGTTATCATAGAGCTGACCAGTGTAGCTCTGTGAGGGATATAAAGGGCAGAGTCCTTCCCCCACCTGATAGTCAATCAACTGATGTGCCAAAAAACGGGTCATCGGGCCCTCGGTCCCAGGGCCCTCAAAGATATGGGAACCGGTTTGTCAGGACCCAGGAAGCAGTCAGAGAGGCGACCCAGGAAGACCCACAAGGGTGGACCTGCGTGCCGCCTCCGACTTCCTATTAATGCCTCAAATGAGTATTCAGCCGGTGCCAGTGGAGCCTATACCATCCTTGCCCCCGGGAACCATGGGCCTTATTCTCGGCCGGGGTTCACTCACCTTGCAGGGCTTAGTAGTCCACCCTGGAGTTATGGATTGTCAACATTCCCCTGAAATACAGGTCCTGTGCTCAAGCCCTAAGGGCGTTTTTTCTATTAGTAAAGGAGATAGGATAGCTCAGCTGCTGCTCCTCCCTGATAATACCAGGGAAAAATCTGCAGGACCTGAGATAAAGAAAATGGGCTCCTCAGGAAATGATTCTGCCTATTTGGTTGTATCTTTAAATGATAGACCTAAGCTCCGCCTTAAGATCAACGGAAAAGAGTTTGAAGGCATCCTTGATACCGGAGCAGATAAAAGTATAATTTCTACACATTGGTGGCCCAAAGCATGGCCCACCACAGAGTCATCTCATTCATTACAGGGCCTAGGATATCAATCATGTCCCACTATAAGCTCCATTGCCTTGACGTGGGAATCCTCTGAAGGACAGCAAGGGAAATTCATACCTTATGTGCTCCCACTCCCGGTTAACCTCTGGGGAAGGGATATTATGCAGCATTTGGGCCTTATTTTGTCCAATGAAAACGCCCCATCGGGAGGGTATTCAGCTAAAGCAAAAAATATCATGGCAAAGATGGGTTATAAAGAAGGAAAAGGGTTAGGACATCAAGAACAGGGAAGGATAGAGCCCATCTCACCTAATGGAAACCAAGACAGACAGGGTCTGGGTTTTCCTTAGCGGCCATTGGGGCAGCACGACCCATACCATGGAAAACAGGGGACCCAGTGTGGGTTCCTCAATGGCACCTATCCTCTGAAAAACTAGAAGCTGTGATTCAACTGGTAGAGGAACAATTAAAATTAGGCCATATTGAACCCTCTACCTCACCTTGGAATACTCCAATTTTTGTAATTAAGAAAAAGTCAGGAAAGTGGAGACTGCTCCATGACCTCAGAGCCATTAATGAGCAAATGAACTTATTTGGCCCAGTACAGAGGGGTCTCCCTGTACTTTCCGCCTTACCACGTGGCTGGAATTTAATTATTATAGATATTAAAGATTGTTTCTTTTCTATACCTTTGTGTCCAAGAGATAGGCCCAGATTTGCCTTTACCATCCCCTCTATTAATCACATGGAACCTGATAAGAGGTATCAATGGAAGGTCTTACCACAGGGAATGTCCAATAGTCCTACAATGTGTCAACTTTATGTACAAGAAGCTCTTTTGCCAGTGAGGGAACAATTCCCCTCTTTAATTTTGCTCCTTTACATGGATGACATCCTCCTGTGCCATAAAGACCTTACCATGCTACAAAAGGCATATCCTCTTCTACTTAAAACTTTAAGTCAGTGGGGTTTACAGATAGCCACAGAAAAGGTCCAAATTTCTGATACAGGACAATTCTTGGGCTCTGTGGTGTCCCCAGATAAGATTGTGCCCCAAAAGGTAGAGATAAGAAGAGATCACCTCCATACCTTAAATGATTTTCAAAAGCTGTTGGGAGATATTAATTGGCTCAGACCTTTTTAAAAGATTCCTTCTGCTGAGTTAAGGCCTTTGTTTGGTATTTTAGAAGGAGATCCTCATATCTCCTCCCCTAGGACTCTTACTCTAGCTGCTAACCAGGCCTTACAAAAGGTGGAAAAAGCCTTACAGAATGCACAATTACAACGTATTGAGGATTCGCAGCCTTTCAGTTTGTGTGTCTTTAAGACAGCACAATTGCCAACTGCAGTTTTGTGGCAGAATGGGCCATTGTTGTGGATCCATCCAAACGTATCCCCAGCTAAAATAATAGATTGGTATCCTGATGCAATTGCACAGCTTGCCCTTAAAGGTCTAAAAGCAGCAATCACCCACTTTGGGCAAAGTCCATATCTTTTAATTGTACCTTATACCGCTGCACAGGTTCAAACCTTGGCAGCCACATCTAATGATTGGGCAGTTTTAGTTACCTCCTTTTCAGGAAAAATAGATAACCATTATCCAAAACATCCAATCTTACAGTTTGCCCAAAATCAATCTGTTGTTTTTCCACAAATAACAGTAAGAAACCCACTTAAAAATGGGATTGTGGTATATACTGATGGATCAAAAACTGGCATAGGTGCCTATGTGGCTAATGGTAAAGTGGTATCCAAACAATATAATGAAAATTCACCTCAAGTGGTAGAATGTTTAGTGGTCTTAGAAGTTTTAAAAACCTTTTTAGAACCCCTTAATATTTTGTCAGATTCCTGTTATGTGGTTAATGCAGTAAATCTTTTAGAAGTGGCTGGAGTGATTAAGCCTTCCAGTAGAGTTGCCAATATTTTTCAGCAGATACAATTAGTTTTGTTATCTAGAAGATCTCCTGTTTATATTACTCATGTTAGAGCCCACTCAGGCCTACCTGGCCCCATGGCTCTGGGAAATGATTTGGCAGATAAGGCCACTAAAGTGGTGGCTGCTGCCCTATCATCCCCGGTAGAGGCTGCAAAAAATTTTCATAACAATTTTCATGTGACGGCTGAAACATTACGCAGTCGTTTCTCCTTGACAAGAAAAGAAGCCCGTGACATTGTTACTCAATGTCAAAGCTGCTGTGAGTTCTTGCCAGTTCCTCATGTGGGAATTAACCCACGCGGTATTCGACCTCTACAGGTCTGGCAAATGGATGTTACACATGTTTCTTCCTTTGGAAAACTTCAATATCTCCATGTGTCCATTGACACATGTTCTGGCATCATGTTTGCTTCTCCGTTAACCGGAGAAAAAGCCTCACATGTGATTCAACATTGTCTTGAGGCATGGAGTGCTTGGGGGAAACCCAGACTCCTTAAGACTGATAATGGACCAGCTTATACGTCTCAAAAATTCCAACAGTTCTGCCGTCAGATGGACGTAACCCACCTGACTGGACTTCCATACAACCCTCAAGGACAGGGTATTGTTGAGCGTGCGCATCGCACCCTCAAAGCCTATCTTATAAAACAGAAGAGGGGAACTTTTGAGGAGACTGTACCCCGAGCACCAAGAGTGTCTGTGTCTTTGGCACTCTTTACACTCAATTTTTTAAATATTGATGCTCATGGCCATACTGCGGCTGAACGTCATTGTTCAGAGCCAGATAGGCCCAATGAGATGGTTAAATGGAAAAATGTCCTTGATAATAAATGGTATGGCCCGGATCCTATCTTGATAAGATCCAGGGGAGCTGTCTGTGTTTTCCCACAGAATGAAGACAACCCATTTTGGATACCAGAAAGACTCACCCGAAAAATCCAGACTGACCAAGGGAATACTAATGTCCCTCGTCTTGGTGATGTCCAGGGCGTCAATAATAAAGAGAGAGCAGCGTTGGGGGATAATGTCGACATTTCCACTCCCAATGACGGTGATGTATAATGCTCAAGTATTCTCCTGCTTTTTTACCACTAACTGGGAACTGGGTTTGGCCTTAATTCAGACAGCCTTGGCTCTGTCTGGACAGGTCCAGACGACTGACACCATTAACACTTTGTCAGCCTCAGTGACTACAGTCATAGATGAACAGGCCTCAGCTAATGTCAAGATACAGAGAGGTCTCATGCTGGTTAATCAACTCATAGATCTTGTCCAGATACAACTAGATGTATTATGACAAATAACTCAGCAGGGTTGTGAACAAAAGTTTCCGGGATTGTGTGTTATTTCCATTCAGTATGTTAAATTTACTAGGGCAGCTAAATTGTCAAAAAGTCTTTTTCAGTATATGTTACAGAATTGGATGGCTGAATTTGAACAGATCCTTCGGGAATTGAGACTTCAGGTCAACTCCACGCGCTTGGACCTGTCGCTGACCAAAGGATTACCCAATTGGATCTCCTCAGCATTTTCTTTCTTTAAAAAATGGGTGGGATTAATATTATTTGGAGATACACTTTGCTGTGGATTAGTGTTGCTTCTTTGATTGGTCTGTAAGCTTAAGGCCCAAACTAGGAGAGACAAGGTGGTTATTGCCCAGGCGCTTGCAGGACTAGAACATGGAGCTCCCCCTGATATATGGTTATCTATGCTTAGGCAATAGGTCGCTGGCCACTCAGCTCTTACATCTCACGAGGCTAGACTCATTGCACGGGATAGAGTGAGTGTGCTTCAGCAGCCCGAGAGAGTTGCACGGCTAAGCACTGCAATGGAAAGGCTCTGCGGCATATATGAGCCTATTCTAGGGAGACATGTCATCTTTCATGAAGGTTCAGTGTCCTAGTTCCCTTCCCCCAGGCAAAACGACACGGGAGCAGGTCAGGGTTGCTCTGGGTAAAAGCCTGTGAGCCTAAGAGCTAATCCTGTACATGGCTCCTTTACCTACACACTGGGGATTTGACCTCTATCTCCACTCTCATTAATATGGGTGGCCTATTTGCTCTTATTAAAAGGAAAGGGGGAGATGTTGGGAGCCGCGCCCACATTCGCCGTTACAAGATGGCGCTGACAGCTGTGTTCTAAGTGGTAAACAAATAATCTGCGCATATGCCGAGGGTGGTTCTTCACTCCATGTGCT
Source organism: Mus musculus (assembly GCF_000001635.26). NCBI lineage: Eukaryota > Metazoa > Chordata > Mammalia > Rodentia > Muridae > Mus > Mus musculus. Next base: position 119,331,235 of record NC_000074.6, on the reverse strand, counting down.
CTGCCTTCCTCGTGACGTCAACTCGGCCGATGGGCTGCAGCCAATCAGGGAGTGACACGTCCTAGGCGAAGGAAAATTCTCCTTAATAGGGACGGGGTTTCGTTTTCTCTCTCTCTTGCTTCTTGCTCTCTTGCTTCTTGCACTCTGGCTCCTGAAGATGTAAGCAATAAAGCTTTGCCGCAGAAGATTCTGGTTTGTTGCGTCTTTCCTGGCCGGTCGTGAGAACGCGTCTAATAACAAACTGTAATGTGTATATACATATAATGGTATGTAGTGTTGGAGGCGGGCTCATCAGTTAAGAGCACTGATTGCCCCTCCAGTGGACCTGGGTTCTGTTCCCACATGGCAGCTCATGACTGTCTGTAACTCCAGTTCCAGGGAATTAGTTGCCCTCTTCTGGCCTCTGGGGACATGAGATATACACATAGTACATAGATACACATGTAGGCAAAAATACCTATACATATAAAAAATAAAGTATAAGTCTTTAAAAAATGTGTAATGTTTGACCCACAGAGGCACTTATAAAATACTACCCTATTCTCTTTTTTTGCTAAAGATGTGTCTGGAGTACTCTTGCTATTTGTTTATCATCTATATATTCATTACCTACTTACCTATCTATATATGTCTGTCTGTCTATCTATCTATCTATCTATCTATCTATCTATCTATCTATCTATCTATCTATCTATCTATCCATCCATCCATCCATCCATCCACCCACCCACCCACCCACCTACCCACTTACCTACCTATCTACCTATCTATCTACCCCTGACAAAGGCAGATTAAGGGAGAAAGGATTGTTTTAAGAGGTCATTTCCTGTTCAGATCATGAGGCTTGTATATGTGTATCATGATGCTTGTATATGTGGGGGGCACAGTCCAGGGAGCATAAGGTGGCAGGAGCAGGAAGCTGTCTGTCACATTGCATTAGAAATTAGGAAGGAGACAGTGGACAGGAAGTAGGGCTGGGCTACAAAGCCTCAAGGTCCTCCCTTTGTGACCCACTTCCTCCAGTGAGGCTCCATCTTCTACTGGCTCCACAACTTTCCCAAGCAGCACTGACTGTTGGTAACCGAGGTTCAAACGTGTGAGCCCGTGGGGTACACTTAACATTCAAATTACAACACTGTCTATTAGGGGGTGGAAGGTGAGACAGGGATCCCATGTAGGCACAGATGACCTTGAACTCTTGGTCTTCATGGCCCTGTCTCACAGGTGCTAAGATTACAGGGGTGCATCACTAGGGCTGGCTTTTGTATTTGCTTTGATTTAGCAGAGTCAGAGCTATAGATTTTGGTAAGCAGTGGGCCAGTCCATTAGCAAGAAGTAGAAGGTGAAAACTTAATACAGTCTTTGGGTGAACACCTGATGTGTTTGCCTGTGAGGTTATGACAATTGTTTGTGTTGCTGGCCAAGGAGGAGGGAAAATGGCTGTAACCATCTGTAATGGCTACTCCTGGTTGTCAGCTTGACCGTATCTGGAATGATCTACAATCCATAATTGGAAGGCTCACCTGTGATCCAGATCATGAGGCTGAGAGAAACAAGTTTCCGACCTAGATCTTGAGGCATAGTGGCTATGAATCCCAGGAGACTGAGGCAAGGAGATCTCTGAGTTCAAAGTCAGCCTGGGACAGAACAAGTCCCAGATCCAGGTGTGGTGGTACACACCTTTAATCTGGGTCACACCTTCTGCTGGAGGCCAACGTAAGGACATTGGAAGAAGGAAGATTCACTGTTCTTCGTCTGCTTGCATTTACTTGCCAGCTCATCTGTTGGAATCTGTTGGAATCCCACTAGCCTTGTGGGACTGAGCAACTACTAAGATCCTTGGACTTCCCACTCACAGCTGACCATTGTTGGGGAATTGGACTATAGATGGAAGCCATCCTAACAAATTCCCTTACTATACAGAGACTCTCCATACGTTCTGTGACTCTAGAGAACCCTGACTAGCACACCATCTCTGAAAGACACAGCCAGATGTCTCTATGATGCTGCTGCCGGTGGTGGCCTAGGAGTCAACAGAAAGGTCAGCCTTTCTTTTTCTGGTGTGATCGATCTGTCCATGTACACGTAAGGCAACGGTACCTGCAGCGATCTCTCAGTTACATCTACAAAACCAGAAACTGCTCTGGGATCCTGACTCTGTTGCTTATTAGACTTAGGATTGTAGCTGGGCACAGACCACTCGGGAACCTCACACTGCCTGCTCCCCCAGTCTGTCTGTCTCTGTCTCTGTCTCTGTCTCTCTCGGTTTGGGAGTGAATGGTTATCTGGGAAGGCTTGAGTTAACTTCTGGATAATCTGTATACGAATTAACCCAGCTGAGGTTGGAAACACACCTCAGTGACAAAGAGTGCTTGCAGCTCTTGCAAAGGACTTGAGTTCAGATCCCATCAAATGTGTTGGGTGGCTCACAACTGCCTGTAGGTCTAGCATCACGGGATCTGCCACCCTCTTCTGATCTCTGCAAACACTTGCATACACATGACCCATGACATATAAATAGACAAAACAAAAAATAAATCTCTAAAGAAATCCGGTAGAAGCCCTAGTGTATTAATGAGCCATGGACACTTTAAGAGAGGGTTAGATGCTACATCCACTCCAGTAGTGACACGCGTGACAGGCCAAAAGCCTGGACGCAGTCCCTGAGGCGAAAAGTTCACGAAAACTTAGTCTCCTGGAACTGTGGCTTCCCGAATAAAGAATGCTCCAAACTTGTCCTTGCAAATGGATCTGTGTGCTCTCTTTCAGTATTGTTTTACTATAGGTGCCTCCAAACAATGACTTGCCAAATACCTAAGCAAAACTGAACTTTGCTTCCTGGCCCTAGGTAGTCCTTGAGCGGACCCTGGGCTTGGAATTCAGTAAGAATGTTGCCTATTCAGTGACATTCAGAATTGCCTCTAGTATTGTAAGAGAGATAGTGAAAGAAACCAGGCATTACTATCTATTACATAGAGTTAGAAATCTCAGGGCAAGCTTAGCAAAGTAAGTTTAGAATTCTTATTATAGTTATGTATGGCAGACTACGTTACTTATTAGTAGAAAGTCCCCCCACACTATCACTTAGAATAAAAGCCAAGTCGCTCCCATATACAGGAATTTACAATGGTTTAGGAAGTAGATCAGGCTGTGGTTTTAGAGTATTGCATTATTCATGAGATGGTTAGCTAGAGCGGAACTCCCTAATTAGAACCAGGACTTGGGCCAGGGAGTATAAAGACCTCACACATGGCTTCTAAGACTATAGCTGACCTTAGATAGAGCTGACTTTGTCTCAGTTGTTTTATTGCCCAGTTCCTGCCAGTCTTTGTATTTACATTCCTCTGTTTTGTGTAAGAGTCATTAAGCATCCAGTAACCTCATTGTACCTTGCCGATGTGTCACCTAATTTCCCTATTTTCTTCTGTATAAAAAGTTTGATGCTCGATTTGACAAATTACATTCAGATACAGCACACTCCCTTGTGTCCGCGTCTGTCTGTCATCCCCTTCTCGCCAACTCCTTGCCCACCTGTACCGGAACCCCGTTTTCCTGCAGATCGAGGACCCAATTGAGGTCCGTCTGCAGCAGTTAGAGATACTTTAGAAATTACAATGTTCTGTATGGGAGACATTTCTAAGGTTCCAACATTAGCACAGCGTTAACACTTCTTAGTGGAAAATTTCCACAGGAACTTAACAGCAGAAGGGACTATCACGGAGACGTGCTTCATAGAGAAAGGTACCTCGTAGTCCAAGGCACTGCCTCCTCAGCGAGAGTCAGTTGTATTAGTGACTGCCACACAGATGTAAAAGCACCCCACAGAATCCCTCAGGATGGACCTATTTTGGCTCCCAGCTGCCAAGGCATCCATCTCCATGAGGAGGAGGATGTAGGACAGAATGGTCCATAGTTTGGCAGGAAGTAGGGATGAGACAGGAAGTGTCTAGGAATCCAGACTTCCCCTCAGTGGCCTACTGTCAGTTAGACACCTTCTGCTGTTTCTAGACAAACTCCCACACCCTCCACACAGCCCTTGAGAAAACAACTGGGGACTAAGCATTCAATACTTGAGTATAGAGGCATTTTATACCCAAGCCATAATACTGGTGTGGATGGATAATCATACTGGTTAAGGCTTCAGACTGTGGTCTTCTGCCTCAGTAGCATTTGGTCAGTTGTTCCTGCCACATGGAGAGCTGGAATACTGTGGTGTAGTAGGGAGGATGTGTGTGGTCCTGGCAGCACCTTACCTGGGTTGTGACTTTTCTAAGTGTCTTAGGGTTTCCATTGCTATGAACAGACACCTTGATCAAGGCAACTCTTATAAAGGACAACATTTAATTGGGGCTGGCTTACTGGTTCTGAGGTCCAGTCCATTACCATCAGGGCAGGAAGCATGGCGGCATGCAGGCAGGCATGGGGCTGGAGGAGCTGAGAGTTCCACGTCTTGTTCCGAAGGCAAACAGGAGAAGGCTTGCAGGCAGCAAGGAGGAGGGTCTCAAAGCCCACCCCTACAATGACACACCTACTCCAACAAGGCCACACCTCCTAATAGTGCTACTCCCTGGGCCAAGCATATCCAAACCACACACTAAGCTTTCTTTTCTCTTGATTTGTAAGTGCCTCATGTTGAAATATACTGTGCAAATTTGATGAGCAGATTTGATCAGGAGAGTGCTGACCTAGCAGGCATGAAGCCTTGGGTTCTGTTCCCAGCACTGTGTAAACTGGGCAGGATGGCACACACTTGAATTCTAGCATACAAGAGTTGGAGGCAGGACAAGCAGAGGTTCAAGGTCATCCTTGGCTACATAGGGAGTTTGAGGCTGGCTGGGCTATTCGAGACAGCATTTAAAAAAAAAAAGGACCTTCACAGTGGTCCGCTTGTTGTACCTTCAGGGTGAGATGTGCTGTATTTATTTCGTTTAAAGATTGACCTATCTCTGACTATCTGGCTGTTTGAAATGATAGTTAGAGAGTCTTCCTGGAGCCATCAAATCATCTGACTGTTCTAAGAGTCGAAGCCTTATTTGACTTATATCTCTACCATGGAAATCAGGCGCCTTCTTCCCTTTGTGTGAGACAGGGTCTCTCATCTGCCCGGAGCTTCACAAAGCGGGCTATATTAGCTGGCCTGCTTGCTTCCACGAGTCCACCTGACTCCGTCTCCCGTCTCACCTTTGCTGGGATTATAGGTGTGAAACCACCATGCTCTGCTTTTTATATGGATTCTGGGGATCTGAGAACTCAAGACCTCATCCTTTCTAGGCAAGCGCTTTATCAATCGAACCATTCTGCTGGCGCCTGGACTTGACCTCTTCCCTTCTGTGTTCTTAGCTAAGTTACCGTGTCTATGAAGAGAAGGGGTGGGGCAGGGGTCTTGTTCTCGTTGCCGTCAGCAAGTGCACCACTGCGCATGTGCACCTGATCTAGAGATGGATGGCTCCAGTTCACACTGAAGGATGAGTTTTCTGAGGGTGCTTCTGGGTCTGTTCAAGGGTGAACATTCCCCCCTTTCCTGCCTTGCAGGAGGAGAGCATCGGGGTACACCAGGGCGGCTCAGAAGAGAACCACCTCGTATGGTGCGAATGTGCAGGTCAGACTGTCCCCAGCCGTGTGCCCGTGGAGAACCATTATATCAAGTTTAAGATGTGGCATCTTTTATTTTAAAGAAGGTCTCCGTGTCTGGGGATTATGAAGATATGGATGCCCTGCTTCCTGTGTTCATCCAATTGAGGATGGAGGCCGGTCCTAGATGTCTTCAGTCACTTCACAGTGGAGTGTGACAGGGTTAAGCCATATTCTTATGCTGGCATTGCAAGCCTGTTGCACAGCTTGTGTGCTGGGGCCTTTGGCTTTCCTGTGTGTGTGCGCGTGCGTGTGTTCATGTGCTCTCACGTGGAGGGGAGTAGCAAGCACTGAGTATTCTCTGTTATTCTCCGTGTAGTCCCTCGAGGCAGGGCGCCTCACTGAATCGTGGGGCTGTGTCTTGGTTAGGCGGGAACCCAGCAAGCCCTAGTAATCTTCCCACCTATGTCCACCTCCCCCACCCAAAGCTGGGGCATTTTTTGTGGGAACTCTTAGTTTGTGGTGGGTCTGGGATCCGAGCCGTAGCCCTCAGGTTGAGGAGTAAATGCTCCTCACTTAATCACTGGGATATCTCTCCAGCTGCCCCGCTTCACCTTTCAAGACCCATTCTCCCGACAGAAGACAGGAGGTCCCGAGTGGTGGAAAAACTGAATCCAGAATCCAGCGTCAGACACACCAGACACAACGTAGAAATCAGAGGAGAGCTACTGCCCAGCAGTTTTAACCACTGATACCCATTTATTTTAATGAAAAAAAAATCTCTGCATTCTGTATGGTCCAAAACAGAAGCGAAGAGCAGCGTGTGGATCTCTGCCTACGTAATCTCACTACAACAGACGACATATGACCCTACTGGTGGCGGAAGGCAAACTCAAAAGCACGGGGCGACACAGACTGCAGTAGAAAGCATGTTTGTGCCACTGTGTGTGGGGTTGAAACCTTTAGTAAGCCACAGCATTAAAATATACCAAGACACTTACCTTACCTTACCCTAGCTCCTGCTGGGCTCTGAAGCCCCAGGCCGGCACTATCTTCATTCCTTAGAAAACATTTTGGTGTGAGCTTTGATGGTTCATTTACGGTTTGTCAATGGGAAGGTTACCCTAGTGGGAGCCGTGATGTTCTTCTTAACCTGACATGCTCACAGGACAAAACTGAATTCCTTTCCAGACATAATGAACAACTTTTTTATTCTCAGCTTTGCGAACAACGGTAGTCACACGGAAGGGTACTTGAAAAACTACCTGGGCTTACTCTATTTTATGCCTGTATATAGGAAACAAACGGTGCGGATATGCGTAATGCGTGTGTACATGTGTGGGTAATAGATGTGCATACAAGATGGTGCTGTTGGTCTCCTCATAGGTACACCATGATGACATTTGTACTTGTACATACACCGAGGAGGGAGAGGGCCACCACCATGATCTGTGTCACCACAAGGACCATAGGACTGTGGGTCTGGGGTGGTACAGTGGCAGACTTGCCCATGGGAGAATAGTTCAGCCCTTAGCCTCTGATGGCAAGATGCCTTGCTCCACTCTTGGGCATAAGGACATCAAGCCATGGCATCTGGTGGTACTGGGGCGTGGTGGCAGTCCTACTAAGCAGAGAAGACTTCTTCCCCTTGCCCTTCCCCCACCCCCAACCTCTGGACCTGCCTAGCTGGTTGGTCAGCATTCAGTGTTTAGACTGAGCAGGCCCTTGCTATACACGTGAGTGACAGACAGCTTACTGGACTGACCTTGACTGGAGGGCGGAGCTGTCTGAGCGTCCACATCCTCTGTCTAACCATCTCCAAAGCAGGTATCTCCTGCAGTCTTCTACACAAATACTGGGTCTATACACAGACAGATACCCATACAGGGACAGATAGGAACCCACCACACAGATGCGTGGGCGGAGCACTGGCTAGCAACATGTGGACACATCAGAAAAAGTAGTCATTGTTCCTGCTCCCTAAGGTCCAGTGACACGCATGATCTTTAAACATTCAGGGCAAATCCAGAGGGTTCCATTAATCAAAGGAGGCAGGAAGATGCTGTCAATTGGTGAGGTACAGATTAAATGAAACTGCAAAGAAAACGGAGGGTGAGGGGCAGTTGAGGCCTGGTTGTGAAGTTTGAGAGCTGTAAACGGCAATCTTCAGATTTGGATAGACTTTTTTTTTTTCCTGTTTTTTTTTTTTTCTTTTTCCTGTTGCTATGGCAACTTGGGAGTCAAGCTTCAGGCGTGTCGTTCTCACAGACCTGAGTGGAGAAGGTACAGAATTAGGTCGGGAATATCACAACTCACTTCAAAACACTCAAGTAAACCAGACCAGTGATTGACAGGCTCCAACACACACCACACTCCTCTGAACATTATCTCTTTCTTTAGCGTGGCATTTGAAGACAGAATTATCTTGCTGGCTGCATCTACAGAAGTTGAACTTGGGGCTGTGAGTACAGACCAGCAGTACAGCAGTTCTTGGCATCGGAGGCCCAGCACACCCCTCAATAAATACAGAAGTTGGCTCTGAAAGTGCTGATGCGTTCAGGCATCAGGCTTCTTCCCTGAGAGCATCAGCAGCTGTCGACACTGGTCGACATGAGCCTGTGTGCTGATCATTAGCGCAGATGTGCTGGGCTAGGAATACACTGAGCGGAGCCCAGAGCCCAATCAATGGGCATCCCTGTAGATACACCTCTCTTTTTTATCTGTCTGTCTGTCTGTCTGTCTATCTATCTATCTATCTATCTATCTATCTATCTATCTATCTATCTAACATCTATCCATTTATCTACCTGCCTATTAATCATCTATCCATCTATTTATCTATCTTTAATCTATCAGACCTCTTTCTATTAACAATCAGACATATCTATTATCAATCAATCAATCAATCAGACATCTATCTGTCTATCTACCCAATACCTATCTTTAATCAATCATGTCTATCTTCAATGAACCAGATAGGCACCCCTATCTATCTATCTATCTATCTATCTATCTATCTATCTATCTATCCATCCATCCATCCATCCATCTATCTATCTATCATCTATCTATCTATCTAATCTCTGTCTCCATCTCTTATCTGTTTGTCTGTCTACCTACCTACCTATTCTTGATCCACCAATCATCTATCTGACCATATATATATTCTGCCACAGAGCAAAAGACTCATTGATTTCCCATTGCCGGCAAAACAAGCAACCGCAGTACCATGAACCTCGAACCCCACTCATGGATTCCTTGACAGTTCTGGAAGTCACAGATGTGAAAGCAGTCTCATGGATTTAATGAGTGTGTGGGCAGGGCTGCATTCCTCCCCAGGCCTTTATAAAAAGAATTACCTCCTCTCTAGTCCAATCTAGAGGCAGATGTGTTCTGTGACTTCTTGAAGTTCAAAGCCAGCAGTATGGCATCTTGACTCCCTGCCTCTACCTTCCTGTTATCCTCATATGGCTGCTCCTCAGCCCTCTTGTAAAGACTGTGCAGTTATGTCAAGCTGGTCCTACTAATGCAGGGTGTCTATCTGTCCATCTCAAGACACGTGACCTAACCATGTCAGGTGTGTCACTATCAAATGATGTGACTTGTTCATTAGCTCAGGGGGACAGGATGAGGACATCTTTGGATGTCCTACTCAGCCATCCACACGTGTGCAGCTCCATCGTCCAAAGATGAGACACAAGTGGTATCCATCAATGGCAGGTTTAACAGCATCCCAGTTCCTGCTCACGCTCCTCTCTCTCCTCATCTCAGCTTTGTGAACAGGGAGGAGCTTTGTCCCCAGGATGCCCAGATCCAATTCCTTTTGCTAATTCTCTCCAGCATGGGTGGTGCTGATTCCAGCCCAGATGAAGGACTCACCAGGCCCTCTCCTTTTTGGGCTTCTGTTGCAGATATTTTGGGGTCCACCTCCAACCAGGGCCCACTCACCCTGAGGTGGTCTTTACCTCCTTACAGTGTTCAGGTCTGATGCAAATGGTTATAAATCATAACTATTCTGAAGAAGTGTATGTAATAGGGTTCTTTATGTTTGTTGTTGTTTTGAGGCAGGGCATCACATAGCCCAGGCTGGCCTGAGACGTAGGGCGGAGCCCAAGGTGGCCTTCATTCCCTCAGCCTTTCTTTCTTTTTTTTTTTCTAAAGTGTTTTTATTACCCCCCCCCCCATTTCCCTTTTCCCTCTGGCCCCATTCACACCAGCCCTGCTCGCTTCAGCCCATAGGTTTTTTGTTTGTTTGTTTCTCATTACAGATGGTCGTGAGATTTGAACTCATGACCTTCAGAAGAGCAGTCAGTGCTCTTAACCGCTGAGCTATCTCACCAGCCCCTCCCTAAGGTGTGAGCCATCATGTCCAGCTCAGATTGTATATGTAGTCTTTTTTAGTGTGTGTGTGTGTAGGCCCCCAGAGGTCAAAGTCAGGTGTCATCCACAATAACACTTCACCTCATTTTAAGAGCTAGGGACTCTCACTGACTTGGGCCATACAGATTTAATTAGATTGCCTGACCAGTGAGCTCCCCAGATCCTCCTGTTCCAGGATCCCCAGCACTGGGGGAAAAGGCATGTCCCACCAGGATAAAGGCATGTACCACCACGACGCCTAGTGTTTTATAGGGGGTAGGGGGTGGATTTGAACTCAAGACCTCAGGCCTGTAGACTAAGCCATCTCTCTAGAGCCTGTCCCCCCACCCCCCCCCCTTTTTTTTTTTTTTTTTTTTTTTTGGTTTTTTGAGACAGGGTTTCTTTGTGTAGCTCTGGCTGTCCTAGAACTCACTCTGTAGACCAACCAGGCTGGCCTCAAACTCAGAAATCCACCTGCCTCTGCCTCCCAAGTGCTGGGATTAAAGGCGTGTTCCACACCACCTGCCCCCCCCCCCCCTTTGGTTTTTTAAGTGATCAGAAGCCACCCATCCTTCTCGTTGCTGCCACGCTCCTGATACCCACATGTGCCAAGTGTGGGCACCGGGCTCCTCAGCTTTGGTGCTCATACGTGCATACGTGACATTTGGGGCCAGGTAGCTCTTTGGGCAGGTGCCATCCATCTCCTGCCTCTGAGACCCTTTAGCCCTGTCCCCGCCTCTCTCCACTAGGTGCCACTAGCAGCATCCTCCTTGTCATGACAGTGAGAAGTGATTCTAGACATGGGCAGCTGTTCCTTAGGGGACAACTTGGCTAAAATAAAAAAAAAAATGGGGGCTGAGTGAGATCCTCCATTAAATTAGGCTGCAGCCCTATGTTTTTTCAATGCTAGTCTCCGATCCCTGTTTTAGGTCAATCTAGATAATCATGTAAGTGAGCTGCTGAGATGAATCCATGAGGTAATTTATATAATTTACGCAGAGCATTTTGCTGCCGTGTGCATCACAAAGAAATCCCTCGAGGGTCAACTTTCGGTGTCCCTAAAGTTGAATGGCCTTGAAGAACCACAGTGTCTCTGCAAAGCCTGCCTGGCGTTGGCTGCCAGCAGAGGACAGCTTTTCTGTATGGCCTCTGTCATTTAGGGTCTCCCCTGTGCCCACTGCGCATCTCACAGCAGAAGGGAGTGAGGAGTAGAGGCACTCTAGGAAATTCTAGAGAGAGGCAAACCTGTCATTAGGGAAAGCAGCTCCGTGAGCCCTGCATTCAAGGGAAGGATCAATAGCAGAGAGAGTGCCCCCATTACGGTGAGGCTGGCAGCTGGATACAGCCGCCAACATTCACTTAAGCTGGATTTTTAAAAATGCAAATAACATTTTAATAGAGATTAAATAAAAAAAAAGACCATCTTTGGCTCATCTTTAAACGTTCTAAAAAAGAAAGCATTCTCTTTTTTTTTTAAAGGAAAATATTGATTTTAGTGTGTGTGAGTGCATGTGCGTGTTTCTGTATGTGTGTATGTGTGTGTATGTGTTCATGTGTGTATGTGTATCTGTGTGTACATGCATGTGTGTATTCATGTGTGTGTGTGTGTCTGTGTATACCTGCATGTGTACGTGTGTGTGTGTGTGTGTGTGTGTGTGTGTGTGTGTGTTACTCACTGATGCCAGAAGGGAGAAACAAATCCCTGAGAGCTGGAGTTACAGGTGGTTTTGAGTTGTCTGATGTGGGAGCTGGGACCCCAGCTCCATCCTCCGACACAACTGTAAACACTCAGAGCCACAGATCCATCTCTCCAGCCTCTCTAGCCTGAGCCCGTTGTCATGTGTATGTGAGTCACAGGCGGGAGAGCAGCCTCAGGCAGCATCCCTCAGATGCTGCCCATCTGTCTCACCGGCCCAGGACTTGCCTTGCGGTCTAGAATGACTGGCCGTCAGGCCCCGGGATCCTCCTCTCTCCCCTGCCAAGCACCACAAGGATGAGGCAGCTGCTGCTCCTGGCTTTGGTTTGTTAGATGTGAGTTCTGGGGACTGAACTCACAACTTCATGCTTGCAAACCATGCTCTTTACTGAGCCCTCCCGCCCCCTGCTTCCTTACAGCGTGCAAGTTGTTCTTAAGTGACTCCCTCTGTCCCCCAAACCCAGGGTCATTTAATTTTGAAACTTGTAAGATTCTTCACCTAACCCTCAGACCATTTTCTTGCCAATTCTGGTGAATTAAGCCTAAAATCACAGTCAACAAGGTTTCTGACCAAGTCCTTTCCTTTAGAGCTCTTTGCAGAGGCTTACCATCAAACCACAACTGTACTTGGAACAACAACAACAACAACAACAACAGCAACCCAGCCATTTGGTTTGTAGGGAGGGCATTCATAGATGGTTCATGAAGCCTGTCTGTGCCATCAGCATGTTACTTACTTGGCACCACTGACAGTAACGAGATAACTTCATTTACATTTTAAAATCACTCTCCATGCTGTTAGTTTTATTTCCCCTTTGAAAAAAGATGTCAGAGAAAGGGGGTACAGAGCCTTCCAGTCAATTCTCGGTCATCAGAGAAAGCCATTTATACTGTAATAAATGCAAATGTGTGGCATCTGCTTCCATAAAGGAGGCAGTCAATGCTGGCTTCCCCACCCACTGGCTCACCTGGGAGCCTCCCTGAGCTTCGGTTTCCTCGTCTATGGAGTGGAATAAAATCATCAGGCCAGCAAAGGGCACAGGAAAATAAGGTGTGGACGTCAGAGCATCAGTGCCAGGTTGGATGGCCCTGAATATTGTTTGAATAGAGGAGGACTCAAGTTGGCTTCCTGTGCTGCCTGGTATCAGCTTCTCCTACAGCTGTTGTAGTTTTATGGACGATGCTCTATAAGGCAGGTGTCAGCAAGCTCTCTCTGTAAAGGGCCAGGTTGTAGACCATGTAGTCACTGAAAAATATTCACCTTTGCCACTGTAATCGCAAGCAACCACAGACAGAATGTGCATAAGTGGACGGGGTTGTGCACTAATAAAACTTTATTAACACACACAGGTGGAGGGCCAGATTGGGCTATTATGCTGTATGTTTGAAGTTCATGCTTAAATCTTTAATATTATTTTTAGTGTGCGTGTATGTTTGTGTGTGTGTACGTGCATGTGTATGTGTGAGTGTGTGTGTGTATGTTTGTGTGTGTGTGTTTGTGTATGTGTGTGTGTATGTTTGTGTGAGTGTGTGTGTGTACATGTGTGTGTACACATGTGTGTGTATGTTTGTGTGTGAGTGTGTGTGTGTACATGTGTGTGTGTGTACATGTGTGTGTGTGTACATGTGTGTGTGTACATGTGTGTGTGTTTATGTACATGCTGGAATTGATCCTCTCCTTCCACTAAGTGGGTCTTGAGGAATGAAATCACCTTGTCAGGCTTGGTGACAAGCATCTTTACCAGGTGAGGCATAAGACAGAAAAGAGGTCCTTCTGGCTTACCTGCCCTTCCCTCAAATTCTTTCAAGTCTCGTGACTGAGTAAAGTCTGTCTGTGTTTTGGGGAAGTGCCGCTAGCCCGCTAGCTTGCCAGTTTTACTGTCTTGAACTCTTGCTATCTGGTTTCTCTTCTTGGTGATGTTTAACTGAGGCTCCCATTTTATCCATGGTTTAATCTTGTAAAGGTCTCAAATACCTTTCAGGAAGGTTGTTGTCATAAAAACCGTCCTTGTGGTTGTGTTGACTACACACCGGCCTGGACTTGAACTTGTGCAGCATCAGCAGCACAAATACCTTCACCCAGGGATCCTGAAATTCCCTTCCCCCTCCCACTTCTTCCCGAAGAATCAACCCAGGGAGACAGTGCATGAGCAGAGTGTGGATGGGACAGGGGCTCTGTGATAAGACAGTCCACCCGATTCCCGATTCCTGCTGTGTGTTCATTATCTGCCACCCTGTGAGCTTTTGATGTGAGGAGATTTAGGAGCCACACCTCCAGCATTGGGGTTTCCAATGAAGTAGGGTCAGGGTATGGGTAGAGACATATCAGATAGTTAGTTCTCTTGATGTTCTGCATGCAGTTGGTGTGAGATCCACCCCCATCTCTGCAGCTGATACTACACAAGGATGACCTGCAGGCTAACGGTAGCCATTAGCAAATCTGGCACCTCTACACAGACCCCAGGGGTTGTCTGCACATGAAAGACATGTTCCAGATCCCCAGAATCAGGGCTAAGACTGTCCTCGAAGCAGGGGACCATCAAGTGTGTTGCTTTTACTATACCCTCAGCCTTTGTTTGCTGTCGTCCCATCTCATATGAAGCTGGATGAATTCTTACAGTCTTGTCTAACTTCCCCACCTCTCAGCCCTTTATCTGTTGATTGACAGAGACTATTTAGGAGAACATCTATCTCTCCTTCAAACTCTCACATAGGCTTGGAGTCAGGAAGACAACAAGTTCATCGCAGTCACCAGTGAAGACAAAAGGACCAAGGTAAGAATGAGGGGCAGGAACAGAGCTGGAGGACTTGGAGGGAGCCTTGAGGATCGTGGATGGTAATGGCACAGTCGCCAGAGGTGGGTGGGAGGAAGGCTGATGACATGACTCTGGGAGACGCAGAGCACAGACAGCCAGTGGCACACTGTCTGGATTTCCCTCCTGAGTCCTACCCACAGAGCGTCATACACTGTAAGTGTCAGATGTCGAAATGTGTGACTCCTACTGACCTGCCTGCCTTGTCACTGTCACCAGGAGGTACCACACTGTGTTACCTTTACCAAATTTTCATTCCATGATCACACCAGTAATTTCTCAAAATTTAAACACCAGAGCCCCAGAGCCTTGTGAGTGGCAGAAGCTGATGTGAACAGCTGCTAAGGTTAAAACCGGACCAACATCACCCCCACAGGAGAGTCTGGCAATACACGCTCACTTCATTCTCTGATTTATGTTACTTAGCTGTGGTGGTTTGAATAGGAATGGCCCCCATAGACTCATGTGTTTGAATGCTTAGCCCATAAGGAGCGGCACTATTAGGAGGTGTGCCCTTGTTGGAGTAGGTGTGGCCTTGATGAAAGAAGTGTGTCATTGTGGGGACGGGCTTTGAGGTCTGTATGTTCAAGCTAGGTCTAATGTGGCACACAGCCTCCTACTGCCTAGAGATCAAGATGTAGAACTCTCAGCTTCTCCAGCACCATGTCTGCCTGCATGCTACTGTGTTTCCCTTCATGATGATAATGTATTAAACCTCTGAAACTGTAAGCCAGCCCCAATTAAGTATTTTCCTTTAGAGGAGTTGCTTTTGTTATGGTGTCTCCTCATACCAATAAAACTCCAACAAAGATATCCGCCTAATAAATCTTACTCAAAATGATGTGTCATCGTATTAGAGTTTATACAGGTAATAACGATTTCATAGTTACTGAAAGGAAGCATGAGTTATAGATACGATTTTATTCTTTCCTTCTTTCCTTCCCTTCTTCCTCCCTCCCTCCCTCCGTCCCTCCCTCCGTCCCTTCCTTCCTTCCTTCCTTCCTTCCTTCCTTCCTTCCTTCCTTCCTTCCTTCATTCCTTCCTTCCTATTATTAGGAAACAAGTCTCACTGTGTAGCCTGGAACTTACTATGTAGACTATGCTGGTCTTGAATTCACAGAGATCCACCTGCCTCTGCCTTCTGAGTATTTGGATTAAAGACCAGACACCAACATTAAATCTATTAAACGTTGAGAACCACACTGGTCCAAGGCTTTCTCAGAAGCCCTGATAAAAGAACAAAGGGAATGCAAGCTTTCTGCTCTTGCTTAGGGGCAGACCAAGGGCAGACTTGGTAAGGTCTACTCCTGTGTCTGTATCTGTGTCTGTCTGGGTCTGGGTCTGGGTCTAGGTCTGGGTCTGGGTGTCTGGGTGTCTGGGTGTCTGGGTCTCTGGGTGTCTGGGTCTCTGGGTCTCTCTCTGGGTCTGTCTCTGGGTCTCTGGGTCTGTCTCTGGATCTCTGGGTCTCTCTCTGGGACTCTCTCTGGGTCTCTGGGTCTCTGGGTCTGGGTCTGGGTCTGGTGCCTCAAAGGAGTTAAGGTTTCTGTTCCTGGGAACTTGGCTTTCTTCTCTGAAGGACCATAGTTATCTGAAGGGCTATGGTTGTCAGTCCTAAGACCGATGAGTCTGAGGTTTCCTGTGTTCTCTTTGCCAGTATTATCTGATTAAGATCTCTGAGGACCTTGACTTTCTCTCCTTATATATAACATGTAAGATGCTGTACTTAATAAACTTGCATGGCACAGGCACTCTCCTGGTCCCAGCTTTGTCTTCTCTATTCCTCATTCCTGGTCCTCCCCCTCAACATCCCACATTCAGGGCCCTTATTCCTGTGGGTTTGGACCAAGCAAAGGATTAAAAACCATCATGCTTGGGCAAAACATATTTTACTATAACTCAACTTTCATCTCTGTCCATTGGAAACTTTTACAAGTGTTTTGTGTGAGTTACCCTTCTCCTCACTGCAACCAAAATACCTCCTAGAAACAACTCAGGGAAGGAGGGGCTTATTTTGGTTCACAGTTCAGGTGATATAGTCTACCACGGAAGGCATAATCCAGCCAGGGCTCAGCCTCAAGCAACAGCACTGAGGTACTGTTGTTACAAGGGGTTACAGGAGGCAGAGAGCTCTTTCTGAGAGCAGGACAGGTCATAACCCCCAAGTTCAGTCCCCCCAACACCCCGTTTCTTTCAGGTAGGTCCCGCCTCCTCAAACAGTAGCAACCAAGTGCTCAAACACATGAGCCTGTGCAGGACATTTGCCATCCAAAACAGGATGGGAATAGCTTGCATCCGTGGTAGGCCAGTTGGCCAATTTTGGTGCATTTAGTTCCAAGCAAGTGGCACCAATAGGAGGTTTTGCTTGTCGCCTGGTTTGCAAAATAGCAGAGCCTCTTCCAACATCTCCTTCAGCTGGCAGGAGACCACCTAGATGCCTTTAAAAGTTGACTGGAACAGTTTTACATGTGAGAGTTCCAAGCACATGGATACCAGCTAAAGATGTAGGGGACAGACTTCCTTGGGAAGACATATTGAAGAGTCAGGTGCTATGTGGTGAGGTTTATGGGCGCACATGCAAGCATGTGGAGCCAAGCAGACTTACCTGACAATAAGCTGAGGAGAGAGAAGAGCAGCAGCAAGCTGAGGCTGAGGTGCAGGGCCCCAGCCCCGTTGCAGTCCACTTTGGAGTTCTTGCAAGAGCACACCTGCACCCTGAGGTCCGTGATGTTCGTCATGGGTGGCTTCCCTGAATCTGTCACCATGATGGGCAGGTTGTAGTTTGCCTTGTTCAGATTCTGAAGAAGGCTCACGAGGGCGTGGGTGTCTGCAAGACAGGAAGTCCTTGTGAGAGAAGAGAAGCCCTCTGTGAGAGGCAGAGTGAGGCTCTGCGGCTTTGGTGTGCACAGAAGTCACTGTGTGCAAATAACGTTTAGTCATAGGAAGGTGAGAATGAAATCTATGAACATTCAATAAAATACACTCAGTGGCAACAGGCTGCATGGGATGAATGTTTCGAGACAGTGTCTTCATTAGGACAGGTTCTATAATTTGGTTCTGTAATAATGGACTCTAGACTTTCTCGAATAGAAATTTCTATGCTCAATCATACAATACAGTCTCATCCTCCGCCACCGTCCCATTCTGTCACTGGTGCAAAAAGTGAACTCTGATGGCATTGATAGCAGGAGAAGTTCATCACTGAAGACAAGGCAAACTCAGTTCATGCTGGGAAGGAAGTGTGTGGGATAGCAGGACTCTGAAGTGCTTTGTAATTAGTAAGGTCGCTGGTCAGTGGTGGGCCACATTTCAATTCTGCCCACCCCTGTGGAAAGGCAGGGGGAAAGAGAGGTTGCGTGTGACAGTCATCTTGAGTGAGGGGCACATGAAGATAGTATCAAAGCCAATGATGAAGACCAGGGCCACCAGCAAGGCTGAGTCAAGAAGAAGTCTGTAGTGTGCAATGGAGGGTGAGTGTTATCAACTCAGACTCTCTAATGGAAGGAGGCGGGCCAGAAATGTTCCAAGGTGCTGCAGAGAGTAAAGGGAATGGAGCCCCCATCAGAGCCCCCAGTAGAGCCAGGAGAGGTTTGAGAAGCAGGAAGCTTCTATCATCTATCTATATATCTATCTATCTATCTATCACCTATTTGTCTATTCTTGTGTTGCTTAACTAAAGCAAAAAATGGAATAAGAAGGACAAAGAACCAGCTTCTAATGGGGGCACTCTCATAGAAACACAAGGAGCACCAAATGGCCCAGGGAATGCTGGGGACACAGTAGTCACTAGAATGAGGACACGCTGCCTAAGGTGAAGACAACAAAAAGGAAGAAACAGAAGGCAGAACAGCCATGCTTGCACAGATACTCACACACACACAGACACACACATGCACACACAGAGACACATATACACACACTCATACACACACTCACACACACAGTTACACACACACACACACACACACACACACACCTGAAATCACCTGTGGGAACCTATGGGAAGGAGAACAGAAGTTCAAACTGAATGAACCAAGGACGGCCACTTGCGGTCGCTGACTTACTGTTGATTTTGGAGATCTTCCAGACTTTATCAGGGACTGTCTGTTTATGAATCTCAAACTTGAAGGGGTCTGTGTTGGGGTGAAGGTCCTTGTCCGAAGCCCCCAGAATGACCACGCTGAGGTTTCTGGCATCATCGCAGACCTCAGCCACAGTTGGGTAAATGACAGGAGCGTTGTCATTAATGTCCTCTAGGGTTATCAGCAGAGTCCCGGTGCCAGTTGCAGGAGGGTTGCCTGTGGGGAAAGGAGGCACTCGTGAGCCACTGCTGTAGCAGGACGTTGGTCTACCAGCTCACTTGCTGGGATCCACACCTGGTGTGTTATGCTCATTATCTAGTAACAGTTTTACATCAGCTGGGCTGATGGTAAAAGATGACACTTTTGTCGGTCTGTACTAGAATCTGTGATCCTCCTGCCTCAGCTTCCTGGGCACTGGAATCACAGGTATGTGTTACACATGCAAGGCAAGTGCATTACAACTGAGTCACATCTTCCCCCAAGCCTTGGGATTTGGAGATAGTGCCTTATTCTGTAGGTCAGTCTGGCCTCCAAGCGACAATCTTCCTGCCTTACCTTTCTGACTACTGGGATTGCGGACACATGCCACCAAACTTGGTTTCCAGTGATCACTTAGAAGAGTTAGAGCCAATGTTTAGGCTGCAAATGATAAGCATTTACATGTCTCCTATTCCCATGAGGATCAGACATACCTCAATATGTCACAGTACTTTATTGATGGTCTCCAAGTGGTGGCCTGATGCAAATATTTACAATCACTTTTTATTACACTGTGTGTGTGTATGTATGTATGCATGTGTATGTGTATGTGTGTGTGTGTGTGTGTGCGCACAGGTGTGTACTTGTGCAACTCAGAGGATAACTTGGGGGAGTCAATTCTCTCCTTCCACCTTGTGGGTCCCAGGGATCAAACTCAGGTCATTGGACTTGGCAGCAAGTGCCTTTCACCTCTTAGCCATCTCCCCTGTCTCCCACCAGAGGTTTTAAAAGGGAGTTGTGGGGCTGGAGAGATGGCTCCAAGGTTGAGAGCCCTAGCTGCTCTTTCAAAAGACCCAGGTTCTATGCCCAGCACCCACATGATAGCTCAGGACTCAATAACTCTATTTCCAAGGGATCTGTCGCCCTCTTCTGGCCTTCTTGTGCACTGCATGTACATGAAAGAAAGATTATATACAGGCGAACCAACCATATACATAAAGATAAATGCCTTTTTAAGCAGGGGTGGTGGAATAACGTGATCTGACTCATTGATAGAAACCACACAGCTGCATATATAGGAGAGTCTCCACAGTGGATCAAGAGGGGCACAATATGGGTAGTTTGCACAGGGGAAATGCCTTGTCTTGGTGATGAGGCTCAGGTGAGGGCATCAGAGGACCAGCAAAGTTTGCCAAGGGACCACCAGTCCAGGTGTGTTCGTGCTAATGACCCCTCAGGCTCAGTACACTCTGCAGAAGTACGGAGCTTGGGAGAAATGGGAAAGCTGAGTTAGAAACCTTCCTGGGAAAGCAGCATGCTAGAGGATGCCTGTCAGATGCCTGAAGTTCAAAGACAGATGTCAGCTTTGCAGAGAGCACGGGGAGCTGAAATGCAAGGTAAGAAAATGATCTGGGAGGCTGAGGCAGGAGGATCATGACATCTCATCTAGAGTTCTTTTGCTGTGGTAAAACACCATAGTCAAAATGTACTTGGGGAGGAAGCTATTATTTTATCTTACAGTTCTAGTCCATCACTGAGAGAACTCAGAACTGGATCCTGGAGGCAGGAGCTGATGCAGAGGCCATGGCAGGGTGCTGCTTACTGGCTTGCTCCTCAAGGCTTGCTCAGCCTGCTTTCTTACAGAACCCAGGACCGCCAGCCCAGGGATGGCCCCACCCACAATGGGCTGGGCCCTCCCCCATCAATTATCAATCAATAAAAGGCTCACACGTAGGTCAATCTGATGGCAACATTCTCTCAATTGAGGTCCCCTCCTCTCAGGTGGCTACAGCTTGTGTCTAGTAGACATAAAACTAGCCTGCACGACAGTGAGTCTGAGATGGGCCTGGGTTAGGGGGTGAGTCTTGCTTTAACTGTCCCTGTCCATAAGAAAGAAACCCAGATCCAAATGAAACCCCGCATTCACCATAAGTAAGGAGAAGCTCTGGGGCTGTGCAGGGAGGGCGTTCCAGACATGCCTTACTTTGTCCTGTTTTGTTTTCCATTAATGGGGAAGAAATCAGCTTGAAGGGAGATGAAGAGTGAGCTCTGAGCAGTGGAAACAGAGAGCCTCCCCTGGCCTGCTGGGAATTGAAATGTGTCAGCACCCAAAGACAGATGCAGAACGAACATTCAGATAAACACACATGGAATAGGAATGTGTGTGATTAATCACCAGGGCGGGCTCTTCCTCATGGGGGCGCATCACCAACTTTTGTTAGAGCAACAACTTCAAAGAAACACAGAATTACTTCACAGCCAGTTCTTCACTGTCAGCTTTAGCCATTTGGCTAAACTTCTTTGTTGAAAAATTATTTTCCTCTTTTTATTGAACTAATTGAATATCTCAGAAGAATCCATTACATATATTTTTTTCCTCCCGCTCTGAATATATTATGAAGTAAAGTCGTTTGGGTAGAATGGATGAGAAGACATTACGGGTGTTTGAAATATGGCCAGAAGAATCGGCCTCTCATGAACTTAATTACAGGACTGTCTTCAATTTCCCATGTGTTATTGCCCAGCCAGCTGGTGATGTCTTTTTCTAAGTCAGTAGAAAGAGCTAGTTACTGTGTGTGAGAAGAAAATGCTGGGCGAGCCAAAATCCTTTCTACAAGCTCTCTCCTGCCTCCCTCATGAACGTTATTTTTAAATTCATTGTATTTTATTTCTCTCTCTCTCTCTCTCTGTATGATGTGTGTATGGTGTGGTATGTGTGTGGTGTGTGTGCATATATGTGTGGTGTGTGTTTGTGTGGTGTGCATGTATGTGTATGCTGTGGTGTGTATGGTGTGGTATGTGGTGTGTGTGCATGTGTGTGTGTGTATGTATGTGTATGATGAGGTATATGGTGTGTGTACATGTGTGGTGTGTGTGTGTGGTGTATGGACGGTGTATGTGTGTGTGTGGTATATGGTATGGTATGGTGTGTGTACATGTGTGTGGTGTGTGTGTGGTGTATGGACGGTGTATGTGTGTGTGGTATATGGTGTGGTATGGTGTGGTATATGGAGTGTGTGTGTGTGTATGTGTGTGTGTGTGGTGTATGGTGTGGTGTATGGAGTGTGTGTGTGTGGTGTATATGGTGTGGTGTATGGAGTGTGTGTATGTGTGTGGTGTATGGTGTGGTGTATGGAGTATGTGTGTGTGTGTGTGTGTGGTGTGTGTTATGTGATGTGATGTTTGTGTGCATGTGTATATGTGGCTCCAGTAATAACCGGAAGTCCTGGGCTTCTGGGTATTTTTTAAAAAGACATTTAGTTACTGTTGTTTTCTTTTCTTTCTCACCAGCAGCCTCCAGCGCCTTTGTAACAGCTCTGGGACAAGTCTAAGAACTCAAGCTTGGTTAGGAAAGTATCTCTTCTTCACAGACTTACCATTTCAACAGGAAAAGCCCCAGTTTGAGCCAGTCACCCAGAATACACATACAGCAGACCAGCAACATGCCAATCACCCAGGGCATGTGGGCGGCAGACCAGCAATGAGCCAAGAAAGGAGCTGACCACTCAGGATAGACTATGATTGACCTAGACTTGCGCAGCTCTCATTGGAGGGAGCCAGTGGATACGTTCTCAGCAAAGGTTTGAAAAAAAAAATCCCAGATATGAACGTGGACTGGGGCTTGGCTGGGTGTGTGTAGCAGCTTCTGGATTGGTTGAGTTGGAAGCTGGAAGGACCTCTGAGATGTGAGCCATTCTGGTCCCCACTTTGGTGGTAGGGGTCCCAGTGAAAACGACTGACCCTCATTCCAGAGACACATGGCTGCTTTCAACACTGAGCACAGTAGACACATGGAGGGATCTATAGAGGCTGTAAGTGCTGAGCAGAGAGATCAGCATGGGCTCCCTCATGAGAGATCTGTTGAGTTAGGTCTCGTCTGTACACAGTGTCTTCTCTTGATAAGCTTTTGTCCTGTACATTTAAATTTGACTAACTCAACAACTAATTAATTAACTAATGTTTTGTTTGTTTGAGGTCTTACTATGTATTTCAGGTTGTTGTGGAACTTACTACACAGCTCAAGTTGGCCTTGAACTTGTGATCCTCCTGCCTTGGCCTCTGAGTGCGTGCACACCATGCCCAGCTTTATCCTTTACTTTCTATTTAACAGAATATCTATTATGCAGTTTCATTTTTTTTTAAATACAGGATCTCATTTCCAATAAGGAGTCAAAAATTCACCAAGTGTGATTTGGGCTTATTATTATTTTTTCTTCAAAATGTTTACTTCTATTTATGTATACATGTGTGTGGATATGTGCACATGCGTGAAGGTGCCTACAGAAGCCAGAAGAGGGCGCCAGAACCCCTGGACTGGAGTTACAGGTTGTTGAGAGCCTCCATGTTGGTGCTGGGAACTAGACTTGGGTCCTCTGGAAGATCAGCCAGTGCTCTTAGGTACTGAGACATCTCTCCAGCTTCTCTTTATTCTTCTTATCACTTATATCTTATTATTATGAGTTATTCCTTAATGGTGTTACAGTATCGAGAAACTCGCCACTTTTGTGTCCAGCCCAGTGGCATTGAGAACATCCACTGTCACGCAACTGACCCCTGTGTCATCTGAACTTCTTCCATTTCTGTACCGAACTTGTATCAGCAACTGAACAGCTGGCCCACCAGATCCCTTCCAGATCCACGTATCCCACCCCACTTTCTGCCTTCATGAGCCTGAGTATTTCGGGCCCCTCGAGCAAACCATCTCATTATTATTTATTTTATTTTTACTTGTGTGTATGTGTGTGTCTGTACATGAGTGTATGCATACATGAAGGCAATGCCCATAGAAGCCAGAGAGGGCATCAGATCTGGAGCTGGAGTTATGGGTGCTTGTGAGTGGCCTGATACGTGTGCTGGGAATTGAATGCTGGCTCTCTTCAAGAGCAACAAAGCACTCTTAACTGTTGGGCCACCACCTCTCCAGCCTCCAAACCATGACACTTAACTAAGTCATTCTAGACATAGTTGGGGTTTTTAGCTTCCCGTTCCCACTGTCTAACTGAACTGACAACATATTAGGGACACAGACTGTGACAGTGTTTTCCCCATGGCTGGACAAGCATGCAGGGTGGGACTCCCATGGCTGGATGTGCAGGGTGGGGACTG
The DNA here is from genome assembly GCF_000001635.26 of Mus musculus. Classification (NCBI taxonomy): domain Eukaryota; kingdom Metazoa; phylum Chordata; class Mammalia; order Rodentia; family Muridae; genus Mus; species Mus musculus. The sequence continues at coordinate 119,307,413 of NC_000074.6, read as the reverse complement.
ACCAAAGCCAGGCCTAGTGGTTCTTGTGGGTCATGAGCTGACACCTTTACTATTACTGCCCATCAGATGGAGTGGTTTAGCAACGGTGGATGGCTCTCAAGCTGTATACACGTTCCCTAGAAGTAACAGCGGGATGTGAGTTGTACACAGGGCCATTAGAAAGCCCAGTGACATGGAAACCAGATTTCGTTGCTCTGGGACACTGGGTATTGCCGTTATGACTGGAGTTATCCCTTCCTGTCGATGTCAGACCATTTATTACGTGATTTCTACAGGACCAAATTTCAGGTATGAAATCAAACAAAAATCCCTGAACCATGATTTGGGGAAACTAATCCCTAAGAAAGAGGCCTTATGTTCAGCAGGGAGGAAAGAAGCTTGAGGCAGTAAGAAACAGGCATGGGTTCCTCCTCCTCCTTCTACCCCTCCTCCCCCTCCTCCTCCTTCTCCTCCTCCCCCTCTTCCTCCTCCTCCTCTTCCTCCTCCTCTTCCTCCTCCTCCTCCTCTTCCTCCTCCTCCTCTTCTTCCTTTTCCTCCTCCCCCTCCTCCTCCTCCCCCTTCCTCCTCCTCCCCGTCCTTCTCCCCCCTCCTCCTTCCTTTACCCCTCTTCCTCCTCCCCTTCCTTTTTGAGAAGGGTCTCCCTTGGCACAAGCTGGCTTTGAACTCACATATAGCCAAGCCTAGCCTGGACCACAGATCCTGCTGCCCCTGTCTCCCAGGAGCTGGGATTATAGGAGGGCGTCACTGTGCCCAGCACGTCTGTCTTTTTCTCTTTGGTAACGGGGATGGGACCCAAGGCTTCCTTTGTTCTAGGTACATGCACCACTACTGAGATGCAGCACCAGGTCTTTTAAAAAAAATGCCATTTTAAAAAAATTCATAATTTTAGCCAGACAGGATATTTCTCACTTTCCAAACACCAGGCTTTTTTTTTTCCTGGTAGGTTCCATTGCCCAGGAACGTGCGTAAGCGTCATACCTAGCTGATGATACACAAAACTGAAAACATGGCATGATCCTAATTTTAAAATGTATACATGGCTGCAGAAAGATCAGAAGGGAATATATTAAAACCCAAGTGGCGATTATCTCCCCAGGTAATGAACATTAAAATAATACCTTCTTCTGTTTCTAATTTTCTTTACAATAACCGTGAGGGCTATAATAACCAGAAAGGAAATGTTAGATTAGGAAGTTACACAGGAATTAAAGGTAGTTTCTTTTCAATTCTGTACTGCTCCCTTTTCTCTCAGCCTTCACTTTTTTGTTTTTACAACAAATTGATTTTTTAGTAAATTCACAGTCTCGTAACCAGCGCCATGCTCTGACTCTAGAGCACCCTCATTGTCCCCAAGAAGAGACCTTTGCGCTAACTCTCTAGTACCCACTGCAGGCCCTGGGCAATCGCCAGCCTACTTTCTATGGTTGATTCATTCCAGACATTTCATATAAATGAAATATGCAGTATGCAATCTTAAAAATTATTTTACATGCATGGGGTTTTATCTTTTACTTGCATGTATGTCTGTGCATCACATGCATGCAGTATCTGTGGAGGCCAGAAGAGGGCGTGAGACCCCCCTGAACTGGAGTTAAAGAGGGTTGTGGGCTGCCGTGTTGGTGCTGGAAACTTAAGAGCAGACTTTATTCTTAACTGCTGAACCATCTCTTCAGCCAATATGTGATCTTTTTTGAATCTTATTTTGTTTAATGCCGTGTTTCTGAGGCCCATCCATGTTGAAGTCCACCCCAGCATTGGTCCCTGATGGCGGAATCACATGCCACCATGTGGGTATAGCATGCCGTGTCTGTGTGTTCACTGCGGATGGGCGTTTGCAGTTTTCAGTTTTTGATTGTTACAGACAAGCCTGCTGTCAACATCTGCATGCAAGAGACCAGATTTGCACATGGGGGCAGGATCCCTAGCTCATGAGACCCCAAGTGACCCCTTAGATGAACAGGGTCCTTGGGGGTAGTTGGGTGGGCTGGTTTCAAAGACACAGAACAAAACCAGGTGTGGAGTGCACATCTGTAATCCCAACACTCGGGAAGTAGAGACAGTAGGGTCAGAAGTTCAAGGCCATCCTCAGCTGCATAGCAGATTCAAGGCCAGATGGGCTACGTGGATGCCAACACACAGACACACACACACACACACTGGGACACACACACAGACACAGAAACACAGACACACACTGAGACACACACACTGGGACACAGACACAGAGACACAGACACACACACTGAGACACACACACACACACTGGGACACACACACACTGAGACACACACGCACTGAGATACACACACACTGAGACACACACACACACTGGGACACACACACACTGAGACACACACACACTGAGACACACACACACACACACACACACACACACACTTCAGAATGTCAGGATCACACAAATCCTCCCAGAAGCTAACTCTGAGAAGTGCTGGGAAGTAGTAAGTTGCCCTCGTCACTGGTCCCACATCTGCCTGGACATGTTCTAGAGGCACACAGCGTAGGCTCCCGGGGAATCATGAGTTAACATGACTTCACATGGTGAACATCTGCCTGACAATGGGATACTCCCACACTCAAGGGAATAATCAACCACCTTGAGTGTTTTCATTCATTTTTTTATAGCAAAGGAATCGAACGGGATTGTGTGGAAAATGTGGAGGGCGAGGCTGCACTGGTCAGGCTTCCTGGCTCGTCAGAGTTCACCTCACATTGTAGACCTGAAGAGACAGCATTTCACATCTGCCCTGCTGGGTTTCCAAGGGCTTCAGATTATCAAGCCATATTGATAATCTTAATTATTACATCGATCTTATCACATCAACAATCAATCATATTAATATTGATAGAGATATTCATTTATATCGATAGCTTTGACAGGAAGCGGAGGAGGCTGGAGATACAGGGAAGAATGGCCTGCAGTGAATGACCCTACCACGCTGGGAAAGGTGCCAAGGAGGGCTGGCAGAGGGATGATGCTAAGATGCCGTGGGCTGAGCTGGTACACATGGGCGTGGCTGACAGTATTTTCACATCCCAGTCAATTTCTTGGCTATAAAAAAATGAGTGGAAATATTCTGTTTCACGTTATGGCTGGTTATTCCCTTGAGTGTGGGAGTGTCCCGCTGTCAGGCAGATGGTCCTTGGCTTAGCCCCACCTACCCAGTCAAGGGCATGTCCCTGATGGTGCTGATGATAAAGGAGACATTTTTCTAACATCTTTGTAGATGGGCTTGGAGGCCCCTTATTTCCTGAGGAAAATGCTCAGTTCATTCCCAGGGTGGTCACAGACAGCATCTCCATGTCTGGCTGAGACCCCAAAGACCCTACAATGATCAGTTAGGAAGATCAGTCCGTGACTCCACTCAAGGAGTGCAGCACTTAAATATCCAAGCTGTTTAGTTTATGTGTGCCTGGACATCGCGCCTCAGGAGCTGTACTGGCTGGCTTTGTGTGTCATCTTGACACAGGCTGGAGTTATCACAGAGAAAGGAGCTTCAGTTGGGGAAATGCCTCCATGAGATCCAGTTGTGGGGCATTTTCTCAATTAGTGATCAAGGCGGGAGGGTCCCTTGTGGGTGGTACCATCTCTGGGCTGGTGGTCTTGGGTTCTATAAGCAAGTAAGCTGAGCAAGCCAGGGGAAGCAAGCCAGTAAGCAACATCCCTCCATGGCCTCTGCATCAGCTCCTGCTTCCTGACCTGCTTGAGTTCCAGTCCTGACTTCCTTTGGTGATGAACAGCAGTGTGGAAGTGTAAGCTGAATAAATCCTTTCCTCCCCAACTTGCTTCTTGGTCATGATGTTTGTGCAGGAATAGAAACCCTGACTAAGACAGGAACCATTTATCTTGTCTCTCACTAGAACCTTGGTCTCGGGCTGGACTGGTGGGTCAGAGAGCCCCAGGGATTCGTCTGGCTCCACCCCCTCACCCCCCAGCTGTTTTAGTTGTGTCTCCTGCTGCTTTGTTAAAACACTCTGACTAAAGCAACTTTGTATCGAACAGTTCCTGGTCACAGACCTTCACTGCGAAAAGTCAAGGCAGCAGAACTTTGGTGCGGCTTTTCACTGCACGTTGCTGGTAGTCAAGAGCAGAGAGAACGGATGTGTGTCCTAGCTCCTCTGCTCTTACAGAGTCCAGAACCGAAACCCAGGGACTCGTGTCACCTACCAGAGGTGGGTCTTTCTATCTCAACTAAAGTAATCAAGACGAGCCCCCACAGACATGCCTGGGGCCATCTTGATCTAGGAAATTTTTCATGGAGACCTTCCAGGTGATCCTAGATCATATCAAACTGACAAAGCTAACCGCCATTGCTGTGCTGGGATTAGAAGCACACAGCACCATGCCTGGCTGTTTTTACATGGGTGTTGGGGATTGACATCATGATCTTAGGTTTGTGCTGCAAGCAAGCACTCTTCTGAGCCATTCCCGTGCTCCCCCCCCCCCCCTTTTCTGTTTTGTTATGACAACCTAGCAGGCCAGCAGCATTGGCTTCGTGATGCAGATGGGAAACCAGGCAGAGAGACCTTCAGTTTCATGGATGCAGTCATACTAAAGTGAGGGCTGGCACAGCCCGGGAGGGGAGAGCTAACTCGATGCAGCTCCGGCCATCCTCCTCCATCACCTGATCTCAAGAGTCATTTTACCGAGTCATTTTCTCAGTGACAAAACTGTACCCAGCAATTCCAACCTGATTGATACTCTTCTGTGCTTTGGCAGCTCGGAGGCTGATAGCTGGGGCTGATTGCTCTTCTCCTTCGCTTCAAATGGCAGCCGCAATGAGGGGCATTGAGCTGGCTTAATTGGGGGTGCCATCGTAACCGATGACCTGGTTTTATCCAAACCAGCATCTTTTAAACAGAGTCAACCTGAATGATCTTTGTCACCCCAACATGGTCTCAGACTCGGGCTGATTGAAAAGCAAGTAATGGCCGACGGAGGTCTGTTTTGAAGTTTCTGTCCCCTCCGACCCAGTGTTTGGGCTGTTGTTTAGTGGCACTGAAACTACTCCGCTTCATGGCTAGCTTTTCCTTCAGTCCACTTCGGAGCCAGTGCTATTTCCAGTTGTTCATCACACAAGGGACAGAGGGGAAGGGCAGACTGGGGTGGGATGGAGCTTAGCCTATGGAAAACCAGTGTCTTCGTCGAGCCCACTTTAATTGTACAGCGGTTAGGCACACCTGTGTTGGTTTGTCTTCATGGTAACTGTTTTAGTTAGGATCACTATTGCTATGATGAGACACCGTGACCAAAGCTGGAGAGGAAATGGTTGATTCGGCTCACACTGTTTATCTTCAAAGGAAGCCAGGACAGGAACTCAAACATGTCAGGATCCCGGAGGTAGGAGCTGATGCAGAGGCCATGGAGGGGTGCTGCTTACTGGCTTGCTCTTCATGGCTTGCTCAGCCTGCTTTCTTATAGCACCCAGGACCACCAGCCTAGGGATGGAACCACCCACTATGGGCTGGGCCCTTCCCTACTGAGCACTAATTGAGAAAATGCCTTACAGCTGGATCTCATGGAGGCATTTCCTCAACTGAGGCTCCTCTCTCTCAGATGAGTATAGGTTGTGTCAAGTTGATATAAAACTAGCCAGCATAGTATCCTGCACCACATTTCTCATGGATGGGCTGGCTGAAACACACTTTATACAAGTCACGTGCTCATGAAGTTAGTATACTCCCAGATAGAATCAGGTGGAAAACAGGACATTTTTGATGACCACGGGAAGACTCCAGAGATGACAAGAGCTTCCTTTTTCCCATCGCCTGCCATTAGGAAGACCTAAGTGGGATATTTATCTTTCCACATTCTCCACAAAACACTGGCGTGAAGCAGGGACGTTTGGCTCTATTGGAGCCCAACGCTCTGTCTCAGGACCCTGTCTCTGGGGCCAGGGAGACGGACCTGTTGGTGAAGCGCTTGCCACACAACTATGAGGACCTGAGTTCATATCCCCTGGACCTATGGGAGAAGCCAGGCGTGGTGGTGCACACCTATACTCTCAGCCCAGGGAGAGGAGAGACAGGATGACCCTGGGGCTTGTGAGCCAGCTAATCTTGCTGACTCGGTGAGAACCAGTTCCAGGGAGGGACTCTGTCTTAAGAAAATGACGTGGAGGGGCTAAACCTTGGCAGTTTCCAAACAGGAGGTGTGACAGGTGTGGCTCCCAGGGAGGAAGTCGGGGACCAGCCTGGCAGAACCCGAACAGGACCTGGTACCCCAGGGTGCAGCAACGAGCCATGGACACTCCAGTGGGAGTCTAGACCTCTTTTGAGAACCTGCTCATGGCTGTTCTTGGTCCACAGGAGACCCTGGGGCGAACACCAGACCTTGGAGGTGACCTGAGCAGCATGATCGTCACCCCAGGACTCAGCCTTGGCTCACTGTGACTGCTCTGGCCTGTCACTTACACATCTCCCCATAGGACTGCATTTGATTCATTCCTGAATGCTTTCTCTGTGGCTCAGTACCTTCCTTCACGGTTACTATTTATCCCTTCCTAAGTCCTGGCAGTATTCCCGTGCTTGCTGTAGTCATTCCCTAGCGTTTCTGTGCTCTGAAGGCACCATCTTAACCTTTTCAGAAAGTCTGGATCATATAAGGCAAGTGACAACGTTCATCTCGGAAGACACAATGCTTGCCAACACAAAAGGTCTGGTTGAGCAAAACAAAAGCACATTGGTTACATGGAAATGATCTGCTTAGGTAATTTGAAACTCATTAAAACGGGTAATAGGGGCTGGAGAAGTGGCTGAGTGGTTAGTAGGGCTTGCTTGCTGCTCTTCCAGAGGACCTGAGTTCAGTTGCTAGCACCTATGCCAGGAGGCTCACGAAAGCTCTGGGGAGTCTGGTGCCCTCTGCTGGCTGCCACAGGTACCTGCACTCATGTGCGCACACCACTGTCCACCTCCTCACATGGTCAGATAATTAAAAATAGACGACAGTTTAAGAAAAAGGCATACTTCTCTCCTCAAACTATCTCTCCTGTCAGCATCATCCACATCATAAAGAAGCAGGATGTGGGGGGACCATCTGTGGGCACTCGCAGCCCAAAGGTCGGCTTCTGGGGCTAGTCAGTGTTTTTATATAACTCTGTTCAGACTCCACAGTTCTAGCTAAGGCATTCTTAAAACATTCTGGTTCTGCCATAGTCACTCTGACCTGGAGACGCAGAGCTGTGTGGACCGTGCTATGTTAGACCGCAAAGGGCTAGCTTCCCTTTCTGTTTTCTCTGCAGAACAGGCTCGTCAGAAGGACCATCCCTCCCTGGAGCGTAGGTGCTGAGGGAGAAGGTAAGGCGGTGCTCAGAGACGGTGTGAGCGGTCACAGCGCCCCAGCTGACTAGGTCTGTGTTCTGTTTGTCATCACGTCTTGCTCCCCTTCTTCTCCTGCCTGTGCACATTTGCATATCTGTGCACACATGTGCTTGTGGGCCCACAGTTGCTCTCAGGAGCCTTCCTCACCCATCTACCTTAGTCTTTGAGGCAGGGTCCTCTTCCAAACCCAGAACCCCCTGATATGACAAGTCTCGCTCGCTAGCCAGCTCACTCAGGGATCCTATCTCTGCCTTCAAAGGTGGGATTACAGGCAGCTCAGCATCCCCACTGACACAGAGTTTTACGCAGACTCTGGGGGATCCAAACTCCAGTCTAATTGATTGGCAGCAAGCACATTCACCATACAGCTACCTCCCGGCCCTCCTCGTGCGTTTTAAGAACTCTCATGGAGACATAACAGCTCACATAAGCGGGAAGGATGTTCACACAGCCATGACGTCTGCAAGGTGATGCGATCAGGCTCGCCTGCCTGCCATTCCGGACTTGCTTTGTAGACCAGGCTCGCCTCAAACTCATAGAGATCCGTCAACATCTGCCTCCAGAGTGCACTACCACTCCCGACCCATGATGCTTTTAAAAAATGCAATCTTTCACTCAATGCTGTCTTTGAGAGGCTCGTTCTGTTTCTGTAAGCAGGCATGGGCCACTCACGCACTGTTTTGATACAGTCGTCTATGTGAATGAGACCCATCTTTGTCTACTTTACCAGATGTGTGGGAAAACCCTCTATCTTTCGGGATGTGTGTATGTGTGTGTCACACGATTATATATGTGTTGTACATGTGTGTGCATCTATGTGCACATGCTACAGTGGCCTGTAGGTCAGAGGAGGACTGTGAGTTGCTTCTCCCCTTCCACCACTTGGGTTCTGGTACAGAACTCGGGTCTGGCTTGGTGGCAAGTGCCTATGCCCACTGAGCCATTTCTGTAGCTCCGATCTATCTTCCTTTGTGGTTAGTATTTTGTATCTTGTTTTTTTTTTTTCCTTTTTCATAAAATCTTTGATTACAATAAAGACGTGGATTTACTCATACATTTTTATAAATGATGTTTTATTCCACTTTTGTGTTTAGATTTAATTCCTGTCTATGGCTTAAGCAGGTGAGGGGATATGTTATTTAACCCAGCACAGACCCCATTTTCTCACCCCATGGCTGTCTTCATTGCCCATGTTATAACCAGGAACCTAGTATTTTGTGGCTGATCTGATTTGAGTCTGGAATGTTCCCCGTGGCTCCCATGTTTGAACATCTGGTCTACTGCTGTATTGTGTCTTGGAAGATGGTGCAGACTTTGGGACACGGTGTCTAGCAGGTTGAAATAGGTCACTAAGACCTTTGAAGGCCATACCGCTTCAGGTTGGGGCTTACATTCTGGTTTCCTGAGCTGCACTGTGTGAAGAGGCTGTTGTGATATGGTTCTGACACTATGGGGAAGCCACACCACCTGCCACGTCTTCTCTACCATGGTGGGCTGTGTGCTCTGAACCCGAGTCCACATAAGCCCCAAGTCCTCCTTAAACTGCTTCTGCCACGTATTCTGATCAAAGAAATGCATAAGTCACATGGCGCTCCGTGTTTGTGGTTGCTCTGGACATTATTTCACGAACCAGTTTATTTCTTTGTGCAAACATCACACAGTTTCAATTTCTACCATTTACTAATAGGTCTGAAGGTACATGGCACAAGGTTTCCAATTTATTATCAGGATCGCCTTGGGGACTTTTACCTCCTTGTGTTTCCATACATATTCTGCAGTCACAATATATCAATTTTGCCACCTCCCAGGAACTGGGATTTTGTTCAGCACTGTGTCTCAGTCCTGAGGTCAGTTTGGAAATAACTGACATTTCAATGGCCCAAAATCGTCCAGTCCATAAACATGGTATACCTCCCCACTCATGTAGACAGGAGGCTGGGCTTCCGAATCCTACCCAGAGTAGCTGCATCTCCCAGCAAGCCGCTGCTCAGCTGCTCTGGATGCCAGGTGTCAGCAAGCACAGCACAGACTCCACAGCTACAGTGCTCTCTGAGACCAGCACAACCCCTGCTCAGAGAAAAAACACTAAATGCTCCCAGGGCCTGCTTTCCTTGCTATGTGAGCCTGTGGGCACTAGGTGGCGCTCTGCAACCAGTTTTGTGCCAAGTTTTAGGATTAGGTGGGGGAGGTGTGTGTGTGTGTGTGTGTGTGTGTGTGTGTGTGAGAGAGAGAGGGGGGGGGAGGGAGGGAGGGAGGGAGGGAAAGAGAGAGAGAGAGAGAGAGAGAGAGAGAGAGAGAGAGAGAGAGAGAGAGAGAGAGAGAGAGAGAACAGTAGCTGTCCATTGCTTAGTCATTTCCAGTAAACCCTTCTAACCCATCATGATGGGTGTGAGTGTGCCATTCTTTCTTTGGGTCATTGTAGTTCCAGCCTGGTGGTCAATGTTAACGGTACAGCTTTGCCCACAAGGCCACACCAAAAAGCTCTTATGTTTTTAATTGTAGCTTCAGTGTAGAGAAGTTGGATATCTTCCTTTACATTTACATCTTGCTTGGCTTTCTGTGATCACTGAATATCTTAAAAATTCCATTTCTTACTAGGCATGGTGTGGCGCACACCTTTAATTAGGAGGCAGAGGGACACAGATTTACATAGTGAGTTCCAGGCCAGCCAGGGCGTACATAGTGACACCCTGTCTCAAGAAATAAAATCTCTACCTTCTAAGAGTTTCCTGTACTCTGACAACTTTGTTAAATCTACTAACTGTCTCAGCAGATACAAGAGTTTTATTTCTTTTAATTCCCAAGCCTGATAATTTGTTTGTTTTCCTCCTGTTGCTCTGAAGATGATGGGTCTCAGGGAAACGCTCTTGCCCTTAGTATTGATTGCACTGTTGAGCAAGATGTTGGCTGTGTCAGGAGCAGTGCCTTGGAGCTCAAATCAGATTAAGGACATTTCCTAGTTTGCTAAATATATATAAAGGTATGATATGTATATATTTAAATCGTGAATCAATATGCAACCCCTTGGGCTGGAGAGATGGCTCAGTGGTTAAGAGCACTGACTGCTCTTCCAGAGGTCCTGAGTTCAAATCCCAGGAACCACATGGTGGCTCACAACCATCCGTAAAGAGATCTGATGCCCTTTTCTTGTGTGTCTGAAGACAGCTACAGTGTACTTAGATATAATAATAAATAAATCTTTAAAAAAATATGCAACCCTTTTCCCCTTCTTCCCTCCTCTCCCTCCATTCTCTCTCTCTCCCTCCCCCCTCTCTCTCCCTTATCCCACACCTGGGTGTAATACCTATGGAAGCCAGAAGAGGGCGTTGGATTCCCTGGAGCTGGAATTACAGGTGCATGTGAGCCACCTTACCTAGGTGCTGGCAACCAATCTGGGGTCCTCTGCAAGGTCACCAAGAGCTCATAACTGCTGAGCCATCTTTCTATCCCCTACTATGAAACCATCTGTAATGCCGGTGTTAGGGTGATTTTATCATTTCTGTTGGGCTCATTACTATTTTTAGGATTTTAAAATTTATGCTTGTGAGATTGGTTTGTGATTTTAATTTTTTTTTGTAAGATTTTTGCCACGGTTTAGATAAGACACGATCTCGTAAGAACAGTTGCTAAGCGTCCCTCCCTTCTTCTTTCTGAAAGAGTTTCAGTGAGATTGGTATTCCTCCGTCTCTAATGTTTGGAAACACGAAGCTGCCATCTGTGCCTGTAGCTTGCTTAGTTAGAAGGATCTCAACAAAGATTTTTTTCCATAAATATTGGGGTATTTAAGATTATTTGATTTCTTCTTAGGTCATTTAAGTGTCTACATGACTTATTTGACAGTTTATTTGTGTGTGTATAAGTGTGAAAGCCTTGCTCTCTGGCTGCCTCGCTCTTTTGTCATGACTGATCCTATATCCCTTGAGCCCAAGTGGACCCTCCCTCCCTTCAGAGGCTCGTGTAAGGTATGAAAATTGCCTTGCCTACGTCTCTCATCACAGAAATGAGAGACGTAGGCAAGGCTATTTTCAGTTTTGCACGCGGGGAAGGAAGGCAGAGCTTTGCCAGTGCTGAGCCAGTGCTTCGAGGCTGAGCTATTTTGTCCCCTGACTGCTTTGAGCATTTCTCCATGATCAGTCTTCATCGGTCTGAATGTGTCCTGGGATGTGTTTCCTTCAAGTTCATCCTGTGGTTTGATGAACTTCTTCATGTCTTCCATCCGTTTGGGGACGTGCCTGATTGCATCTTCAAAGGCTGCCCAACGTGACATCACATCCTGTCCTGGAACTCCAGTTTAGATTAGAAGTGTCCCCAATGGTGTTTGAACACCTAGTCCCCAGATGGTGGCGCTGTTTTGGGAGGTTGTTGAACCTTTCAAAGGTAGCGTCTAGCTAGAGGAAGTGAGTCTTGGGGGAGGGGCGTGTCCAGCCTGTTTCCATGCTCCCCACCATGCCTGGTCCGCCATGACGGACCACACCCTCTCAGGCAAATTCCCCACTAAGTTGCTTCTTGTCAGGTTTGCGCTGAACGTGATTAGAGAAGTTATGAATACACACCACTAACGTCTCGTGAGTCCCAATTCTTCACTCTCTCTGTGCGTCATGTTGTTTTTCCGGTCACAGATCACAAATCTGTGTTAAATGGTTCTGCTGTTAAATGGTTCCTGGCAGAATGGAGCTCAGGAGGTTGATGCATCTCAGTTCTGGCACGGCTTCTTGATTATTTGTGATCCCAAACTTCGGGTGACGGTTCTTTCCTTCTGTCCAGTCCTTGGACATGCTGTCTCAAGTATCTTCACAAGTCTACTTCTCCCTTTGACTATCAGTTACAGATTCATCCCAGGGACGTTATAGACAGTGGTTCTCAGTCTTCCTAATGCTGCGGCCCTTTAATACAGTTCCTCTCGTTCTGGTGACCCACAAACCACAAAGTTGTTGATATTGTTACTTTGTAAGCATAATTTTACTACTGTTATGGATCATAAGGTATATGTGTTTCCTGGTCATCTTAGGTGACCTCCGTGAAAGGGTTGTTTGACACCCCCAAAGGGATCTTGACCCACTGGTTGAGAACTGCTGTTTTTTCTTTTTTTTTTTTTCTGGCTCTGCTGGCTCCTGCCTCAGCCCCGCATATGGCCATATTTATTTTATATATGTGGGTACACTGTCACTGTCTTCAGACACACCAGAAGAGGGCATTGGATCCTATGATAGATGGTTGTGAGCCACCACGTGGTTGCTGGAAATTGAACTCAGGACTTCTGGAAGAGCAGTCGGTGCTCTTAACCGCTGAGTCATCTCTCCAGCCCTGAGAAATGCTGTTTTAGATTATGAGTTGAAGGTTATTATACAGGAGTGAATTGGTTGTTGTTCCCTGCTGTGGACTTTTCCCAGACAGCTTGAGGTCCTGCCTCCTCTGCAGGGTTGCGGGTTAAGCTGGGTGGTGAGGCCAAGCTTCAAGTATAACCTTTCATGGTCAAACCTGGCCTGCCTCTGCCGTGATTCACGGCCTCGGGCTGCTCAGCTCCTGAAGGCTGCAGGAGACACAGCTCTTCTGGATCTGGAAGAGCGGCCCATCTCTCCAGTCAGCTCAGCTCCCTGGCACCTTCGGGGGTCGTGAATGAGAACCTGGTTGGATTGCTCTAGCTGGTCTCTTATTTCCTGGGAGACTGCAGGAGGTTCCCTACAGTCTCCTTTCCCGTTTGAAAGTCCACTGGGATGCTGCCTGGAGAGAAAGTGCCTGCTGCTCTCTGGAAGAGAGGGAGTGGTCCACAGTGTGTTTAGTTCACAGTACCCACATGGCGAGTCTCGTTTCAGGGAATCCCACACCCTCTTCTGGTCTCTGTGGGTGTGATGGTTTGTATATGCTCGGCCCAGGAAGTGGCACTACTAGAAAGTGTGGCCTTTTTGGAGTAGGCATGGCACTGTGGGTGTGGGCTAGAAGACCCTCACCCTAGCTGCTTGGAAGTCAGTCTTCCAATAGCCACCTGCAGATGAAGATGTAGAATTCTCAGCTCTGCCTGCGCCATGCCTACCTGGATGCTGCCATGTTTCTGCCTTGATGATAATAGACTGAACCTCTGAACCTGTAAGCCAGCCCCAATGAAATGTTGCCCTTATAAGAGTTGTCTTAGTCATGGTGTCTGTTCACAGCAGTAAAACCCTAACTAAGATAGTGGGCATCCGCACATACGTGCACTTCCACATTCAGTCTTGTGTGCTTACACCTAAATGAAAAATTTAAAATATGCAGAAAAGGAAGTCCATAATGGAAAAGCCTCTTAAGTTTGCAATGTGCCCTCCCTCTCCCCCCACCTGACTCTCACAAGTGTTTCTGTTTCTCCCCCCCCTCTCCTGGAGGAGGGGGGATGGGGAGAGGGTATAGGGGTAGGGGGATGACTGCCTCTAACCCAGAATCAGATCCACAAGTCCTTTCAATCCCTTAGGACCAGCTCCCCTCTCTCCCCCCCCCCCCCCCTCTCTCTCATCTCGCTGTGTCTGTAACTCCGATGATTTTTATAATGTTGTGGGTACTGCTGGAACTTGCTAGGTTTGCAGCTACATCCAACCTGGCACTTGTCGCTGCCTTGTGTTTTATCGCTGTGTTTGCACAAATGCCGGAGTGATTGTCAGTCTGCAGAAAATCAACTATGGAGATTTAGCTTCCCGGGCGTTAAATGACAAAAATCCTCAGCCTTTCATCCCATCAAATAGCCGACTTTGTAGCAAATTAATAAACACAAGTCCACACTCTGGATAAAGCTGAGACACCTGTTGACGTGCCAGATAAATTGTTTTTTCCCAGATAAACCTAATACCCAGAGATAAGTCTCCAGCAATCGTAGAGGCAGCCATTGCTCACAGCTCCCTCTGATGGACATGGCCTTTGCTGGATGTCCTTGCTTTAACTCTCTGGGGTGCTGTTCAATAAGACTACCCCTCCTCACAAAGTCCTGTGTGGTAATTAATCCCAACCTGTTTTCTGTTCACAACTCTGGGGACATTTCCATCCTCCGGAGACATCTGTGGCAGCAGGTTTTGAATTTCCTTGTCTGATGATAGAGTTAAGCGAGTTAGGCAAGGGTCCACCCGGGCTGGCTTTTCTCGGGTGCTGGAGCATCAGCCTTGGCTCCGCTCTTTACAGGAACCCGGCCCCATCCAGGTGCAATTCATGCTGCGAAGCTTTGAGAAGCTTTTTGGCTTCTTCGGGGGTCAGGAGGGCTTGGCGTCTTCTCTCTCCTCACAGCAACACAGCAACGCTCTAAGCAGGAACAAACCTCCTTGGTCTTCATTGAAACTGAGTCACCGAGTTCAACAGGCCCCACAGGTGTCCTCTGTGCACCCACACCTTGAGAAAACAATGGAGACCACTCCCTCCCTCCCCGCAGAAACACGAGCTTTATAGCACGCCCTTAGAAACCAGACAGCTAGTGAGAACCACAGTAAAACTCAGCCTCATAGAAAAATGCCAGCAATGTGAAGGATGGAAAAAGCCAAAGGTGAGGAACTGATGTCCTAGAGGAATCTCTCTATCTTTTATGTAGTGCTGGAGACTGAATACAGCACTGACTATACTTTCATCCTGAAGAAAATGCTGGTCTGGATATTAAACTTAAAAATTACATTTGTATGTATATGTGTGTACATGCCCATATATGTACTTTCCTGTACGTGTGTGTGTTTGTAAACGTATGTGTGCATGTGTGCATATATGCATGTGCATGTGCATATGTGCATGACAGGGTCAGGTGTGGAAGTCAGAGCACTTGCAGGAGTTGTTGTCTCCTTCTACTGTGGGCCTGGGTTTGAACTCAGGCCCCCAGGCTTGGCAGCAAGCACCTCTAACCACCAAGTCATCTGGATACTTAAAAAAAATCCAGAAGTCAAAACATCTTTAAAATTAGTGTATAGGGTCAGGAGAGGTGGTTCAGTGGTCAAGGGCACTTGCTACTCTTATAAAGGTCTTGGGTTTAGTTCCCAGCACCCACATGGTGGCTTACAACCGCCCATAACTCTACTTCCAGGGGATCTGACACTTTCTTCTGACCTCTGCAGGAACCAGGCATGCATGTGGCACACAGATGTACATGTAGGCAAAACATTCAGACACATAAAATAAATAAATAACTCTGAAACAAAATTAAAATCAGCACGGATTAATTGCACAGAACAATGGGTTTCATTGATGTTCAGATGTTTGCATTCAGTTCAGAGCCTGGTGTTGGGGTGTCCCAGAGCTGTCCATCACTGCCACCCTTGTTTATGTAGCATGTGACACAGGCTGTGCTGACTGCCCCTTCCTTTACTGCCAGCATTTCATGAGACATCATGTAGTATTTATCTCAAAGCCAGACGGGACTAGTCTTCTGACGTAAGCTTCTTGTCTGTTGAAAGGTCATTCCTGATCTCTAGGCTGGGGCACCTGTGCCACCTTTCTCGGTTTTAAGATTTATACCTTTTGCCCAGTTTGTCTAGATTAGTACCCCGACTTCCCTCATGTTCATATTCTTTTAAGATGTAATGAATGCTGCACTTTGATGGTTAGTTTGGCCTGTCAACTTGACATAACTTACAAGAGCCTCTTAATTGGGGGACTGTCTAGATCAAGTTGGTCTCTGGGCACATTTGTAAGAGATTGACTGTCTTGATTGTTCATTGAGTGGAGAGACTCAGCCCACTGTGGGCGGCACCATTCCCTAAGCAGGGTGCTAAGATAATAAGCATGGAGAAAGCTAGCTAGCAAGCAAGTGGGTGTGCAGGCATTTATTTATTTATTTTTGGCTCTTGACAGTTGATGTAATGTGACTAGCTGCTTCAAATGCCTGCCACTGTGGCATTCCTGCTATGATGGACTGTAACCTGGGATTATAAACTGAATAAACCCTCATCCATCCAACCTTACATCTTAGCATTGAGAATTGTCTTTCTACAGCAGTTTGTTTTGGAAGCTGACAGAATCAAGTCTAAGTTTAGCATCCCAAAGCTGGCCACATGGCTTCATGCACAGTGAGCGGCCCCGATGCACACCCCTGGGCCCCTGTTCTGAGCCATGCATTGTGATGGCTGCGTGATCTACATTGCAGGCCCTGGGTCATACCTGTTAAGCATGTGGTGTCTGCTCAGTTCTCCTCTCTCATCTTCACACACTTGTAGCCTGATTCATGACCCAACTCCCAGGCTCATTGTCTCCAGGGCTACTAGAATGTTCAACTCTATATCAACCCACCCGTCTTTAAGTTTTGCTATCCCCCCTTGTGATAGTCTTTATCTCAGGATGGAGGAGGCGCTTTTCTGGGCTTACTCTGGTCAGAACAGGTATGACCCTTAATAGGTCAGCCATTTTACCTGATTAACTCATGAACTCTCCAGACACAAGAACCCCTCTCTATCTCTCTGTCTGCTCTGGCTCTTGGTGGATGACTCTTCATGAGCTCTCTTGGTGTCTTGAGTGATTGTCCACGAGCTGGTTCAGCACAGCAATTCCACCTCAAGAACTCAGGGTCTTCTGGCCACTTGAGATACTTTGTCTGTGTTTGATTTCATTTGTTGTTAGCGTACGTGTTTATGGATGGAGGCGTGTGCATCCCATGGCCCAGGATGGAGGTCAGAGGACAACTTGAAGAAGTTGGTTTTCTTCTTCTAGAAGATGAGCCGCAGGGATAGAACTCAGGTTGTCAGGCTTGGTGGCAAGCACCCTTATCCACCGAGCCATCTCCCTGCCTATTGTCTGTGATGCTTTGAAGCTATGACCTGCCCAGAGCCATCCAACCGACGTCTCCATAGCCACTTGCAGCAGAGGCAGCCCGGCCTCTCCTTTACCAGCCCCCTGCTTCTCTCCCTTCCAGCTCTGACGTGGCAGGTGAGACTCAAGGGCTGACTTCACGCTGTCTGTTGTGTGCCACGGATGGCTCATTTGTACCATGTGTGTCCTCATGAAGCTGGGTTGGCAGTTCTTAGTTCACACCTTGCTGCTGAGTATGATGGGCATATATAAAAAGCCCATGAGGGCTTGACCTAGGAAGACTCGATACTCCCTCTTTAACCTGGAACAGCTTGCTTCACAAAAAAATCAGGAAGATAGAGATACTTTGTGTGCATTGGATATAATAGACATTTCAGTTTGACTTCAACTCTGATCTTGGCCCCTGAAATAGTTCTTGAACTAGGGCACTGGTCCAACCTGAACTGGTTTCACGTGTGTCAGGCAAATTGTATCCTGTGAGTGAACTTTTAGGGGAAGCCCTTTCTTTCCTGCCTCCTGCGTTTGCAAGATTGGCCATGCATATAATTACAATCAGATGCATCATGGGAAAGGACATTGGCTGTTAATAAAATCTCACATAATCCAAGCCTACCATAGGGTATGCCAAAACTACCCATTTCCTACCTCTAACCAACCTTCTCTCCTTCTGAACCCTCAAAAGGAAGACTGAAATGTAACCTGCTGCTCAGGATAACTATTGCCCAGAGCCTGTGGCTCCCTTGCATCCGGCCTGCACCTTTGCTCTTAAATAAAGATGCTGTTCTGCCATCTGCACACACTTCTTCAGATCTCAGAGCAAGACACCAAGAAGTTGGAAACACACAGCCTGACAGAGACCCCAGTAACAGTTCACAGCAAACCCTGCCAGCTCTGTACTCGCGATCTCCGTGACATTTCCAGAACCTGGTCCCTTCTCACGTGCTTCGGTGTCTGGTGCAAGCCACCGACCGTGTGTCTCCTAAGGACTCTCCCCGTGTCTGCCATTGCCACACAGTCTGACCCCCAAAGAACAGAGAGTGCCTGAGGTGCCACACACCCTGCTAGCATGTGTGTTTCAGGAGACGGGCTCTAGCCCATTCACTGCCGTGTCCCCAGCATCCAGCATGGTGTCTGGCATCGGATACTGAGTTCTTAGCTTTTGAAGGAGCAGCATTTTGTATTGTGCAGCAACCGGCTGGGAGGACCCAATGTCTTTCCATGGAATTGTGTCACGATGAGACAAATCCACGCAGACAATTCAGTTCCAGGGGTCAGTGATATGTTCTCCCATTCCATCCCAGAACCACCTGTGCAGCTGAGACACATCGCTGAGACAAACTGTGGCTTCCTATCCTGACATCCATCCTTGAGAGAGTCCAGTGAGCCCCAGGTCTCACCCCTAGACGGACGTATTTACCGTTCCACAAAGACTGAGATTCCCGGCTTGGGACTGTCACTGATCCTATGTATGTGCGAGTAGCAGCGGTTTATCTGTTCCCACTCCCTTCCTCTTCTTCAGGAATGCCCAACCCCCGATTCAGAAGAAACACACAACACACACCAGAAAGTGACACACATGCACCCTGATAGTCCTTCCCAAGTGACTCACCACTGTCGATGGCCAGGAACAGGGCCGTGTACACACTGTTGTGGACGAATGGGGACTCCCGGTCCAACACAGCTGTGGTGTCCACCGTTCCATTGATGGGGTTGATACTCAGCCAGCCTGCTGGGTCCTTGTAGATAGAGTACCTGAGGGGGAAAATATCCCAGACATCAGACTGCATCCCGATTAGAGTGAAGAGCCGTGTACCGAGCATAGAACCCTGACTCCGTGGCTCAGCGCCAGGCCATGCTTAACCCTCGAACCTTTCCATTCCAGTTGCTCAGTTGTTAGGCTGCTCTCTGATCATGCGCTGTGCTGTACAGGTGACAGGCAAGCCTCCTTTCCCGCTAGCGACCACCTCACATGAGGAGGCTCTTAGGATCTGCCTGGCTTTCATGGAGGCCAAAGTCACAGCCATTCTCCTTAGCCACAGCCACGGCTCTTTTCTGTCACACATTGGGGCACACTTCCAGTAGAGCAAGTGGAGATGAGCCATATTGAAGGGACGGACAGGACGGGCGGATGCTTGGAACAGTCCACTGCCTCTGAACAAGGGTAACCCCAGCGACCTCACAGAAATTGTCACGCCTGAACCAAGGCAGGAGTGGGTGGAGGTGGCAGGAAAGGAGGGGGGACACAAATGGAGAGGGTAAGCAAAGGAGAGCAACTTAGTCAGAGGCGGTCACTAGGATGCCATTTCAAAGAGGACCAGAGCATGTTAACTGGCAGCCACTGTCCCCGATCCTGCTTCAGAGTCAGGGCTTCTGTGCCTGTTGGCCACAGAGACAGGAGGATCCCTGGGACTCCAAAGCTGGCCAACCTAGCCTAATCTGTGAGACCATGGACAGTGGGACACAATGTCTCAAAGAAGAAGGTGAATGGTATCTGAGGAACAGCGCCCAGGGTTGATCTCTGGTTTCGTCTCCTGTGACAGCATTGGGGTGTGGCACCCACTTAATAATAACCATATATATATATATGTGTGTATATATATATATATATATATATATATATATATATATATATGCAGCCTCCTGTATCACACCAAAGACCTTACATGGCACGGCACAATCCTACTGGCGTAGTGTCTGCCAACCTGCACACCATGCTGGCCGGCCCAGAGATACCATCTCCTTTCACTGATAAGGAAACCAAGGTGTGGTGTAGAGGACGTGTGTCTGTTTCAAGCCCAGCAGGGCACAGCTCGTTGCTGTGAGTTGGTGGTAGCTATGGCAGGGTCTGTGCATCTGAAGAAGCCCCTATGAGTCTCAGGCTCCATGCACGGCCCCTGAGGGTGCTGTGGCTTTTAGGCCACCATGCATCTTTGCATGTGATGTTCTGTAGCTATTCCAGACTGCAGAGCTCTGGAATCAATGCTATCACAGTGGTGGTTGTGCTGGGAGGGACGGAGGTTTGCCAAAACTCAACTGTTTTTCAAGACCCACTCCAATAGCTTGTCTCGGAAACCCCGTGTAACACCTCTGCGGTTCTTATCACCCACACAGGTCCTTGCTGGCCATGGCCTGACATGGGCCGTGTGGATCAGCCATCCTGGCCATTGCCTAAGCTCTCTGGTGTGAGGATGAGGTCAAAGTTGTCTAGACTAAGCAAGGTATCTGTATCTATGCCCAGCTCTGGGCTACACTTGCAGAGTAACACTTCTGTCTCTGTGATTCACAACGACCCTACGAAGCTGTATTAGCCTTGTTCTTAAGACACAGCAAATAAAAACTTAAGTTCTAGCAACCCAACAAAAGTAGCCCAGCTAAGACACAGTAGAGATTGAGTCCAATGCTAGTACAGTGGATTCCAGGGGTTGGACTTTATCCAGCATGCTGTCTGTTCCTCATGTTCAAGGCTAGGTACTGTCCCTAGAGCTAAGTTGGGTCCCTGGTGAATGATGGAGCAGTCAGATTGAACACGGAGATCTGTGCACGCTAGACTTGCGCTCTACCATTGACTTCATCCCAGCCCCTGGTGTTTGGAACGGGGTTTTACTCTGTAGAGCACACTGGCCTCGAACTCACAAATTCCATCTTGGCTTTCCAAGTGCTGGGACTGGAGGTGTGCACAGCTAAGCATGCCTTCAGCTCGCTGGCTGCATCTTTTCCAGTGGGGACTCACTGTGCGTCAGGAGCACACAAAGAAAGCTGACATTTGCTTCTCATTTTCCAGGTGACAGGTTCACGGTGGATCCAGGAATGACTTGTGGTTCAATAGATTTAAAATAATGAGGATTTTAAATGGACCGTATTTTATTCCCACGCGACGCAACTCAGTTCAGAACATATATAAAAACTGAACTAAGCAACCCAAATTTTCAGGCTGGTGTCCAGTGGTGCTGTTGTTTCTCTTGACGCCATTTACCATCTTTGGAGGCTGTGATTCGGCAGCGAATTCACAGGTTGTCTTGCTGACTCCTGTTCAGAGGCATTGGGTGACATCAGTGCATGGTGTCATGATCTCAGAAGTGACAGTGCCACAGAGTTTCCAGTGTTAGCAGCCTGAGATGCCCTGGGTCTAAGGCAAGCTAGGACTTTGAGGCATGATGCTGTAGTGTTCTATCTTAAAAAGTAACCGGGTGGAGGATGGGCGGGGCAGCACACTCCTTTAATCCTAACACTGGGGAAGGAGAGGTGGGTGAGTCCCTGTGACTTTGAGACCAGCTTGGTCTACATAGGGAGTTCCAGGCCAGCGAGGAATGGAACAGTGAGGCTTTGTCTCAAAAAGAAAAGTAACCAGATAGGGTCTAGGGAGATGGCTCAGCCATTTAGAGCATCCATTGTTCTTGTGGGGGACTCAAGTTTGTTTTCCAGGGCCCACATCAGGAGGCTGACATAACTCCAACTTCAGAGGTTCTCATGCCTATGGCCTCTATAGGCCTCTACACTCATGTGTGTGTGTGCACGCACACACATACATGCACACATACAAATATACACACATACATGCACACAAACACGCACACACAATTAAAAGTAACAACAATAGATTAAAATACGTAGCCAGGTAGGGTCTGGACGTGGTTCAGTTGGCATAACACTTGCTGCACAAATGTGAAGAGCTGAGCTCAGGTGCCCAGCGTGGCAGGGGGAGATATGGAGAAGGGAAAACCCTTGGGCTTCCTATCCAGCCTCACAGGACCAGAGAGCCCCAGGCTCAGAAAGAGACCCTGCCTTAGAGAAATAAGCTCAAGTGCTCTTAAAGAAAGGAAGATACCCCATGTTGACCTTTGTTATCTACATACATGTGTAGATACATGCATGGGCACACCTACACATACATGTATACCTACACATACATGCACACCTACACATACATGCATACTTACATATACATGCACACCTACACATACATGCATACCTACACATACATGCACATCTACATATACATGCATACATACAAATACATGCATAGCTACACACACACGTGTGTGTGTGTGTGAGTGTGCATGCATGTGCACGTGAAACAATTTTGGTCAGAACACACCTAATGGACATGGAGGCCAAGGGCTACTCCACTGCTAAATACTGCCAAGTCTGGCACCTGTGCCAGCTCATGCCACCCACATGATCCAAACTGACAGCCGGGGAGTGGCAGGGACTTCCTCCCTGCTCCACAGGGGACCTCAGCTCAAGGCCACCTGCCAACAGGCTCTTCCACGTCATGGCTCTTGAGTACTTTTGTTAAATCAGCCCTTTTGAGCCAACTGGCCAGACACACTATGTAAATTTCTGACATTTTCAAAGCTGTCCTTTTAATAAACCTTTCAGTATGAAAATACCAGCCCTGCAAAATGTTTTCTGTGCTTCTGGACCCGAAAAAACGCATATGCCTTATTAAATTGAAATTTCCGGGCAATTTATCTGTAATGTGAACTTTGCTTGTTACAGGAGTAAAAAAAAAAAAAAAAAAAAAAAGGAAGAAGAAGAAGAAGAATCAAATTAGGACCAGAGCTCATTTCAGTATGTAATGTAGCCTTGCGGACATGCTTTGAGCTCTTGCCAAGCCCCGGCCTTGTGTGGATGTCGGTGTTGGAAGGCAGAGACAGAATTGGGGGCCAGTTCTGGGTGCAGATAGTGTGTCAAGCTGAGGGCGGGCCAACCAACAATTAGAAAGAAGAGTATAAAATGGGAGAATCAGAGGAAAGACAAGGAGTCAGGGTCCATGGCTACACGTGGAGAACCCTGAGTGCTGACCCACGTGTGGTGGCTCCTGACCATTCATCTGACAGGATTTAGATCATCGTAGAGACACACTTCTGGGTGTATCTATGAGGGTGTTTCCCGAATGGGGAAACTGAGAATGGAAGACAAGCCCTGGTTACCAATGGCTCCATCCCACAGCTGGGATCCTGGATACAATCAGAAGGAGAAGGTGAGCAGAGGACCAACTTTTATATCTCTGCTTCCCTGCTGGAGACACAATGTAAGCAACTGCCACCCCCTTCTGATACCACGTGTCCCTCCCCCCTCCCCTGTCACCACGGACTGTTCCATCACACCACGAACCCAAGTAGATCCTTCCTTCCTTCAGTTGCTTCTGTGAGATACTTTGTCACAGTGGTGAGAAAAGTGAATAATACCCACCCCAGTAAAGGAAACAATATTATTACATGCAAGGTTATTTGATCATGCTCACAGCAAGGGACGTGAGAATAATTTCCCTCACAATAAGCCACAAGTGTCTTGTCTTCCATCCTCAGTATTTGCTTCCCGCAGCACCTATAAGTGGGAGTACACGTCCGCAACCCACTTCTCCACCCCAGAAGATGCCTCACAATATACCATTGCATCATTTTGCAGAAGAAGAAACAGGCTCAGAGTGGACCAGCACTTGTTCAAGTACTACAGTAGCTTTTAGATGGCAGAACTGTGGTTCCAACCTGGCTCTCTGTCTCCCAGGCTCAGACCAGCTTCTGTTTGTCTAGAGCAAGTTACATGAGCTGTCTGCTCTACATCATTGGCTCTCCAGCTGAGATGTGCACAAGGATTCTAGGGTTGCTGTATGTATGGTAGGTCCTTTCTCTATCAATTATCTATCTACCTATCTATCTATCTACCAATCTATTTATCATCTATCAGCCAATCTATCTACCAATCTATCATATCTATCTATCTATCTATCTATCTATCTATCTATCTATCTATCTATCGATCTATCTATCGATCTATCATCTATCTATCATCTATCTATCTATCTATCTATCTATCTATCTACCAATAATCTATCTATATTGGATTTTTTTTGAGATAAGAGTTCAATACTCTAGCCTAGGCTTGCCTAGAACTAACTACATAGCCAAAGCTAGTCTCAAATTAGTGGCTACCCTCCATCTTTCCATTAGGATTATAAGCATGAGACAACATGCCAGCAGACCCCCACGCTTCTCTTCTCCTCCCCTCTCTCTTTATCTCCCTTCTCTTCTTCTGTATTTGCTTGTGTTGTATTTCATGCTGTTGGGCACATCTTAGGCCTAAGAGCATAGATCTGAATGAGTCCCATGAGGTTGTTCTGTCCTTGAATATTTTTATATGCAGAGCCTTGAGCGAACTCCTTCCTGTGTCTGGAATTACCTCACGATCCCTAAACCTTGCTGAGTCTTGGCCTCTACTTGGTCAGCAGAGTCAATGAGAAATCTCCGAGGGACTAAAACAGCCCAAAGACTACAAACCTACACCAACAGTGTCCATCTTAGCAAGATACAGGCAGCCAGTGGCTAGGAGGATGTTCAGAGCGGTGTCAGGCATGTTTGAGAACATAAGGAAACCCAGGGCAAGCCACCGCCTGATAGAGGAAGTCACCAGAAGAGGGGGCGAGAGAGAAACTTATGGTTACTTCAGAGGAGGGGACAGATAGCAGGCCAGGGGAGGCTTTGAAGGCAGATGAAGGCCCCATGTTGATGGAAAGACAACTGCTTCATCTGTGGACAGCTTGCTGGATGTGGAGTGTGGTGTGTGTCGTCTCAGAACACTGTCGGGGACATGATACTGAAAGCAGCAAGCATAGATCCATCAGTGTTCACAATGAGAAGAACCTAAGGTTGTGTGCAGTAACACAAACTTAAAAAAAATTTCATATTTTCCTCTAAACTCTTCATTAATGTCTTTCTTCTATTCTGAGTAACCTTTGGTTCTTGCTGGGAGTTGTCCTTCTGTCCTGGCTGTCCTCTTTGTAGAACAGTTAGCTGTCTACTAACTTTTGATAACAGTGGAGTCTCTGGCCTCTTTGGTTAGGGTATCTGCTGAGACACACACAGACACACACAGACACACACAGACAGACACACACAGACACAGACACAGACACAGACACACACACACACACACACACACACACACATCTTAAAATAATAGAATGGTCTGTTTTCAGTGTCTCAGACAGCACATGGCCCTGGTGAGTCCACTCCACACAGGTCCAACTGCACTGCATGCAGGTCAAGTTCATTCTCAGTTGACTGATGCCATTGGCCTGCGTGTGTATATATGTGTGTGTGTGTGTGTGTGTGTGTGTGTGTGTGTGTGTGTGTGTGTCTGACTGAGGCTATGTTCCAGGAAGGTTCTCAAGCAATAAGCTCCCTGGGAAAGGAGAAGATGGGTCAGAATCCAGCATGGATGTTGGTGTGTGTTTGTTCTGAGATCTCACTGGGTTGGTTAATGAACACACATGGCTCTGTGCCAGCACCTGGCTCTCAGAACCCCATCAGCCACCAAGCTGAGCAGAGGCTTGTCACTTTCCAGAAGGTGCTAACAAGCAGACCTTCTGCTGGGCATCTTGTAAGATGGATGGCTGAACCTGTCCTGTGCCTTGAAGGTCAATGGACACAGCCTGGCAGGCTGCCTAGAGGAGGAGATTGGGACCAGCACAAGGCGATACTGAGTTGGCACTCTCCCCTCACGATGGGGTCTAAGCAGTCATCTATAGATCCTGTGTTCCTGGGGGGAGGCTGGCTCCAGGGGCAGGGGCAGGGACAGTGACAGGGTTCTGGGGAACCAAGGGTGACTGAGCTTCAGTGGTGAGAGCTCTAGGGGAGCACAAAGCCAGGCTCATGGTTCAAGTTGTGGATCTACACCTGCTCTGTGTAGACACCGAGGAGCCTTCCTCCTGCAGTACACAGCAGCTGCACCCTCATCCCCACTCTATCCAGTACCTCCCACAGCCTTCTACTGTGGGAGTAGGGCATTTGAGGGAGCAAGGCAGGGAGATCAGTCTGGAACACACACACACCTTTGCCAAGGGTCCCAACTCCCTGTCTCGTGTTCTGGTTTCTACTTCTGTCACTGTGATAAAACATCGAGAGAGAGAGAGAGAGAGAGAGAGAGAGAGAGAGAGAGAGAGAGAGAGAGAGAGAGAGAGAGAGAGAAACACAGAGAGAAACACAGAGAGAAACACAGAGAGAAACAGAGAGAAACACACAGAGAGAAACACACAGAGAGAAACACAGAGAGAGAAACAAAGAGAGAAACAGAGAGAGAAACAGAGAGAGACAGAGAGAGAGGCAGAGAGAAAGAGGGGTTCATGGGGCTTGCAGTCACAGGCTCCAGTGCATCACTGTGGGGAAGTCACAGTGGCAGGAGCTTGAGACAGCTGGTCACACCATATCCACAGTCAAGAACAGAGAGAAACCAAGGTACCCCTGCCAGCTGCTTGCTGCTCTGCTCAGCTTAGTTTTCTTCAATCATACAGTTCAGGGCCCAGCCTAGGGAATGGTGCCGCCCAAATTCAGAGTATTACTTCCCATCTCAATTAATACTCAAGACATTTCTTAAGGACATGTCCCCTCCCCTCACTCCCCACCATTGACTCATCCTGTTTCCCACTCAAAGCCCACATTCTTCTGCTGTTCATGTGATCTGTCATATCCACTGGGAATTCCTTGTCCTACCCCCTTTCCTGGGCTGACTGGTTTGTCATCACTCTTCAGGTCCCAGTTCAAGTGTCACCTCCCAACCAGTCCCGCTGATACCGTGGAAACTCAGTCTCCTGTGAGCTGTCCCACTGAGTTATCAACTCCAGAAGGGACTGAGGTAGTCGGAAGCTGTGATCACACTGGTCTTGTGATTACCTACTCAATCCACGGTTTAATTGTTGTGCCCTTTAAGAGGCAAACACCAAGTCAGGACAGTGAATCTGCCATGTTCTCTGCCATCCTTAGGGCCTGATCATAATGGTTACATCAGCAAGCGTTTGTTGGATGGATAAAAGTTCCATGAAGGCCACCTGTTGAGCCTTAACCTTGACTGTCCCAGTTTACACGAAGCATCTGCTACACATCTCAGGGGACTTAAATCTCCCATGAGCCTGTTGGAGCATCTGTGCAGGAGAACTTGGCTAATTTTTGTTTTTCTGTCTAGAGGTTTGAATAGGAGGATACGCACTTGCTGAGTGAATCGACTTCCCTTAGACTGACAGGATACCCAGGAGGAACCCCGGGTGGTTCTTTGTGCCTTCCTGTTTGTCAGATCTTCTAAAGAGGCTACCATGGACTGGAGAGATAGCTCAGCAGTTAGGAGTGCGCACTGTTCTCAGAGAGGGCCCAGCTGAGTTTCTGATACCCGTGCTGGGGAGCTTGCAACAGTCTGTAACCCTAGCTCCTGGAGCCCTGATACCCTCCTCTGACCTCCACAGGCACATACCCACTCACGAACATACATGCACACCATCAAAAAGCACACAAGTAATCTTAAATCGAGGATATCACCATTCAATTATTATTATTATTATTATTATTATTATTATTATTATTGTCTCAAGCTTTTCATCTAACTGTAGTTAAAGTCTCAGGAGATCTCAGAAGGACTCGTGGGCTTAACAGCTGCTAAAGTGACGTTCTAGCAGAAGGTGAGTGAACCATCCCCTGGGCTGTACACTCTTTGATACAGGACTCCATCTCTAACAGTCTAGCCTAATGAAGCATAGACGCGAGGAGTGCTGGGCTGAAGCTGGGTGGGACCCTCCTTCTTTGCCAGACTTCTCAGAGTCCTGACTACACAGATTTGTGTTGTGACTGATTTTATGTGAGAAAAGGCCTGAGGATAAAGTGCCACCCACACTTGTTACACAGGAACATCAGTGACGATGTCCTCACCATCCCTAAGTATTAGAGAAGAGTTACATGGAAGTTAATGACTGTTACCCAAAATGCCTAGTTACCTAGGCAATGGGGCACAGTGAAGACATCACATCATAGCAGATGTGGCCAGTTGACTCTGTCTGAAGTGGTGGTGGTGGGTTAGGAAATCTCTCTACAGTATGTTGGTGCATGCATGGTGCAGACATGTGACATGCTAACATCCCCGCACCCATCTTTGCAAATACCAGCAAGTGGTCAGATGAGCTCCCTGGGCCCTCTTCCTGCTTCTGGGGCTATTTCTCTTATTGAATCCTTTCTCTCTTTGAGGAAGGACAGGGTGCATAAGACTCAGGGAGCTCATAGGACTTCCGAGGCTCAGGAGCCTCAGAGATCACAAGATCCACAAGCCGCCTCCAATGGTGACAAGCCAGGATGTGGCACCAAGGGAGGGAAGGCCAGAGGTCTCAGCACCTACCCTTAGCCACTCTGCTATCAAAGCCTAAATCCCATAATGCATTTAGAGATGTATCTTGAGAGAGGCAGTTAGAGCTATGTGAGGTCACGGCGTGAGCAGACAGGATTAGTGTCCTGATAGGAAGAGATCCCAGTAAGTTCCTTTTGTCACCAGTCTTCTATGCCCCACTGATGCATGTGTCACCTGGGCACAGGGAGGAGCAGCTGTGTGCATGCAGGAGTAGAACCCTCAGAGGAGAGATGGGTGGCAATCTTGATCTTGAACTTCTAGCCTCAAGAATGTGTAAAAATCTTTCCCTAGGTCTAAACCATTCATTCTATATGGTACTTTGTTAAGCCAGCCTCAGCTAAAGGATATAAACATTAGGTGCTATATGACAATGCCATATTTATTCGTTAAAAGAAAACAAAGGGTGGTGAGATGGCTTAGTGGGTAAAGATGCTTGCTGCTAAGACTGATGTCCTGAGTTCAAACTCTGGAACCCCCACAGTGGAAGGAGAGAATTGGACCTGGAAAGCTGTCCTTTGACCTCCACATGAGGACTGTGGCACCCACACATGAATGTGCCACATACACACACATACCTGTACACACAAATAAATATAAAAATATTAATAAAGAAAACAATATCAACAATCACATGCCGGAACACTTCGCTGGCCCTTCTAATCCATAAGAGTTTGCACTATAAAGATGACACACATGGCACCCATGCCCTTCAGGAGTAGACAGTTCTTTGGTGGCAGAGAGCCCTGACTTGGATTTTCTTTCCTTCCTGCTCCTGTGGTCGTGGCCTTCAGTGGACTCTGGGGGGGGGGGGGGGATGCTACGTATGCTAAGAAGATGGGCGCCGCGATCCCACACTCCAGCCGCTGCTTTCAGAGAGTTCATGTCTGTGTGAACTTAGGCATTGTCCAGACCTCTGAGATGAGTACCACGCCCCTTCTCCTCACTCTATAAGCAGGTGCCAAGCCCTGGGTCCCACTGCCAGCACCACACATGGTGGCACATGCCTAGCACTTTGGAGGTGGAGGTGGGAAGGTCACAAGTTCAAAGTCATCCTTGATTATATTGCAAGTTCAAGGCTACACTTGGAGGGAGACCTTGTCTCAAATCAATCTAATCAATCTCTTTCTCTCTCTCTCTCTCTCTCTCTCTCTCTCTCTCTCTCTCTCTCTCTCTCTCTCTCATATCTGTCTGTCTATCTTTCTGTCTGACTATCTGTCTATCTGTCTGCCTGCCTGCCTATATCAAGCTGGGCACCAGCATTCATCTCCCTGCTCCCTGACTATGGACACAATGGGACACTCCTCCACATTCTTGTCACTATGACTTCGCTGCTATGATAGACGGTGCCCTCCAGCTGTGAGCCTGGATAAGCTCTTCCTTCCTTTAGTTGCCTTTGTAAGGTGTTTTGTTATAGCAACCAAAAGAAACTAATACACTCTTATTATCATTGTTATTATTATTACCTAACTAAAAACACATCTAGACAACAAAATAGAACTAAAATTTAACATCTCTTCATCACACACACATGTTCGTGATATATGTGAACACACAGATACATGTATGAGTGCACACATGCATGCATATACCTATGCATTCACACACACACACACACACACACACACACACCTACACACCTACACACCTACACAGTGTAGTGAATACCTGCTTCTGGGCGTAGGCTGTAGACTGGCCAATGACAACCAGTGCCTCTCCTCAGGCTCCCATAACTGAATGTCTAGGCTGCACTGTGAGACTCAGAGCGATACAGAGTGCAGCTCACTGCCCAGTGCCACACTCTGTCCTCCCATGCACCCTTACACCCTGTCCTTTGCCACCCACATGGTATTGTGTAACCAATCCCTTGGAGGGAATGGTGGCTCTGTGCATAATCACAGCTGTCAAATGTCTGAGCCACATGGGGATGTGTGGAAAGTATCTGCCCTGCCCTCCCCCCACCCCAAAGCAAGGTCAAACATTGATGCTTAAAATAAACTTGTGAGTTCCCAAAGCTGCACCAAAATGTGAGCTGGAGCGGAGGGAGGGCTCGGTTGGGAGCTGCTGTCTTTTTAGTCCATTCTGTTCTTCCCAGGGTCTCAGATCTGCACAGTGAGCAGAGTCACCAACCAGCCAGCCCTCCCTGCCTGAGGCAGCCCCCAGCCTCACATCTCAGACACACAGCTTTCTTGGGTAGCTATTTTGAGCCTTTGTCCTTTGGACCAGACAGTGCCTTCAGAGTACCAATGTCAATTTGCTAATGTTCTTGACTTTTCAAATCCCCCACATTGACATTTGATTTTGCAGAGCCAAGTGTTTGCCTTCTCCACAGAGATGGTTCCCCCCCTCCCCAAGCCCCGCCATGAGGATCTTTGGGGAGAGTATATGTCACTATATGCCAGAGAGACTGGACCCAGAGGGTGACAGTCAAATTTGAGTGAATGATGAAAGGGCACTTGCTGTAAAAGCCTTTTAACATTTCAGAATATACAAAAAAAAATTATATCAAGTTGAGGGGAAAAAAATGGAGGAACATATCTTTTCTCCAGACCCAGCGGCTGCTCACAAGTCCTTGTTTCTGCCGCGGAGTCTCGAGGAAATGACACCACTGTGAAGTTCCATTTGTGAGGAGTACCAAGACCCTGCCAATGGGCTAGACAGATAGTGGGTGAGTGGCTGCCCCGAGCAAGGGTCTGGGAGGCCAGGGGAGGGAGATGGGTACCAGCGTGTCTATTCAGAGAGATGAAAGGTTCTGGGGTTAAAGGTGGCATTGGTTACGTGACTGCAAGAAGATGCTAGGAATCCTGAAGACTGGGAATCACAGTCTTTAAATATTCATTTGACATTTATTTTGCGTGTGTGTTTACGTGGTGGCACGGCACAGTGACAGTGTGGAGGTTAGAGACCAACTTGTGAGAGTTGATTCTTTTCTTCCATCACGTCGGCTCAGTGAATTCAACTCGGGTTGTCAGATTTGGTGACAAGTATCTTTGCCTGCTGAGCGTTCTCGCTGGCCCCGGTGTGACTTCTTTCAGTGGTTGGACTGTT
Source organism: Mus musculus (assembly GCF_000001635.26). NCBI lineage: Eukaryota > Metazoa > Chordata > Mammalia > Rodentia > Muridae > Mus > Mus musculus. The sequence goes on along the minus strand of NC_000074.6, from coordinate 119,276,129 downwards.
GCTCAGTAAAGTTGCTGTGTGCAAGCAAGTTCCTTCAAGGGACTTCCCACAGTTGCTGGAGTTATTAAAGCCAAAAATGCTAAGCCAAGCCAAGCCCCTTCCCAGGACGGTTTCCAGAAGACCCTATTACTGAATAATAAAGATATTTTGATTTTTCTATCATTGTCGAATGCTTTTTAAAGGGTTGGTGTTTGCGTGCCTGTGTGTGGCGGGTGTGTGCCTGTGTAGTATGTGCATGTGTGTGGTGTGTGCATGTGTGTGCTTGTGTGTGGTGTGGTGTGTGTGCATGTGTGTGCCTGTGTGTGATGTGTGTGTGGTGTGTGCATGTGTGTGGTATGTACATGTGTGTGCCTGTGTGTGGTGTGGTATGTGCCTGTGTAGTATGTGCATGTGTGTGGTATGTGCATGTGTGTGCTTGTGTGTGGTGTGGTGTGTGTGCACGTGTGTGCCTGTGTGTGATGTATGTGTGGTGGGTGCATGTGTGTGCCTGTGTGTGATGTGTGTGTGGTGTGTGCATGTGTGTGTGGTGTGGTGTATGCATGTATGTGGTGTGTGCATGTGTGTGCCTGTGTGTTGTGTGGTATGTGTGCATATGTGTGGTGTGGTGTGGTTTGTGTAAGTGTGTGCCTGTGTGTGTGTGGTGTATGCATGTGTGTGTTTGGGTGTGGTATGTGCATGTGTGTGTGTGGTGTGGTTTGTGTATGTGTGTGCCTTTGTGTGTATGTGTGTGTACATGCATGCATGGTTGTATGTGTGGTATGTGTGTGTGTGTGCATGTGTATGTGTGAAATAGCTGGTCCCTAGCCAGGGCTCATATCATGGTTTGAATATGAAGTGTTGCCTGAAGGCTTAAATTTTTTTAAGGCTTTGTCTACAGCCGGGGGAGCTACTTTGGAAGGCCCTGAAAACAGGAGGGAGTAGGTCAGTGTGGAGTATCTTTGGAGGTTTTATCCAGACTCTGGGTCCCTTGCTTGCTTTCTACTCCTTACAGGCAATGAGGTGAAGATCCACCACCACACCCTCTTCCGCCATGGTGTTCTTTCTGCTCAGACACATGGATCCATGGAGCCAAGCAGTCATGGGCTGAACCCTCTGCCAATGGATCCAGCACACAGCTGTGCTACACGATAGGTGTTGCTGCTACATTCTGAGTCACAGCAAAGCAATCACCCGCTGCAGAGTACACACCTCCCACACCCAGACCGATGCCCCGGGTCCATCAGAACCTCAGCCTGTGATGTTCACAGCACTCATACTCCTGGGCCTGTGTCCCCATCTGTTAAACAAAGGACACCCTAAATGACAGTCTCCATGCATTTCTTTCTTACTCTCCATAAAATTATGTCAGTCTCTACCTAGGTGATCACTACTCATGGATGAACGGAAAAGTTCTAAACTTCTCCCTGGAGGGTGGACACAGACTCAAGTCCTGATCATTTCCCCTGTGTGACACGTGACATTTTACAACATAGCTTGGGTGCACAGACTAAAAAGATGGTCACTAAAGGTGAGAAAAACAAATAGCTAGGAAAAGCCTACCTCCATCAACTGCTCACTCTGACTTCAGAGGATAATTTTTTTCAAAGTAAGATCGGGAGAAGTCGATTTATGCTCTCGGAGCCAATGCGAGTGCTAGGTTTGAACCGGCTCCATTTATCAGCTGCCAGAGTGCTGATTGACGGCCCAACTATCCTACTTTGTATTCTGACCGGCTCAGAGCATTAACTGACAGCACGGGAAGAAATATCCCCCATCTCACTGCGCCTGACGGGTTACAAATGAACACGACTTGATTTTCTGCTGTGGAAAATTAGTGTTTTGAAAATCTCATTAGAAATTAGTCCTGAAAGCTGTTCCCAAACTTGGAAGTTTGGCCCATCCCTTTGTACCTGTTTTGGCCGTTTAATTTCCTGGGGACACCCAGCAGGGTACCAGAGTCTGTGCCTTCCTCATCTGCATCTACCCTTCTGTCACCATCCAGCCTGTATTCAGGACAGTATGTCCTCCTGCTTGCTCCCTGCATGGCTGCAATGTCCACAAATCAAACCGTGAGTGACACAGACCAGTGGCCAGTGTGTGAGGGACCAGTATGTTAGTCTGAACTGACTCGAGCTTTAAGACCTTAGGTGCAGTGGCTATTCCTGGTTGTCAACTTGACTTTATCTGGAATGATCTACAATGCAGAATTGGAAGTAGGCTCACCAGTGACCCTAATCTGGAGGCTGGGAGTTTCTGACCTGGATCTTGGCATGGAGATCTGAGGCATAGCGGCTATGAATTCCAGAAGATTAAGACAGGGAGATCTCCAAGTTCAAGGTCATCTGGGATTAAAGGTGTGGAGGCACACACCTTTAATCTGGGCTACACCTTCTGTTGGAGACCTACCTAAGGACATTGGAAGAAGGAAGACTCTCTCTTCTTCGCCTGCTTGCCTTGTGGGACTGAGCAACTGCTAGATCCTTGGACTTCCATCCACAGCTGCTGCTGACCATTGTTGGGAGTTAGATTACAGACTGTAAGTCATCAACAAATTCCCTTACTATATAGAGACTACCCATAAGTTCTGTGACTCTAGAGAGCCCTGACTAATACCTTAGGCTTCTTGGGGGCAGGTGTTGGTGCCCACTGTGAGTGGCTTGCTCCTAGGTGTCCTTTCAGGTGTTAATGAAGACTGAACTGTTCCCTGTCCCCTAAGGCTGTTTGCCCATGGTGGTGGCTCCTGGAGTCACCTGCAGGGATCAAGGGTGCAGCTCCTCAGACCATGACACTACATTCTGATTTTGTGGATCTAGGAAGGGGTTTCTGGCTCTGAGGTTTTTCTTTTTTCATCATTAACTTTACATTTCTCAGTTTGTCACCCAGGCTGGTTTCAAATCTCCAGTGATCCTCCTGCCTCTGCCTCTTAAGGGCTGAAATTACAGACATATGCCATGGGACATGGGACATGTGCCACGGGACCCAGCTCCCCATAGAGTCTGGAGAAGCTGTTCCAGTCACTGACATATGGCGTTGGCTGAGGAGCCCAGGCGCCTGACATTCTAAGCAGCCCCGAGCCTGTATCCAGTCTCCAAACGTCTCAGACCAAAAGGAGGGGCTACGCTGCAGTCTGAATGTGGCCCATCCCCCACAGGTTCATGAGTCTGGACGTTCTGTCTCTGCTTTGGAAGGCTGCAGAACCTTTGGAAGGTGGAGCCTGGAGGAAGCGGACCTCTAAAGAGTGTATCTTGAGGTTCATGACTCCATCTTGCTTCTGGTCCTGTCTCAGCTTCCTGGTTGGCTGAGATACGAGCAAGCAGATGGCAGGGCTGCCACAGAGCTGTGTCTAGGTCCCCAGATCCCCACCGCTGCAATGGATGGTCTGCATCCCCTCAGATGGTGATCAGGACAAACCCTTCCTCCCCACTGCATTGTTTCTTGTCAGGTATCTGACCACTGTGACTAGAGAGATGATTGACAGGTGGGAGGGGCAGGAACCCTCTAGCTTGGGGAAACCGCCCAGCATCTCTCTCTCTCTCTGACCCTCATCACAGGGATTCCCAAAGACTCCTGGTTCTACTTCCTCTTGTGTCTGAGCATCTGCTGCCCCTGCATTCCCTCAGTCACTCTCCAGCCTGGGGATGTCCACGCTTGTGAGGCCTCCTGGCCTTTTCTTCCCTTGACCTCAGCCTTGACTCTGAGCTTTTTAGACACAAGATAGATCACAACGTCCTTCAAAGTCAGGCCCACAGGGAACCCTGCTGCCTACAGATCGAGGACCTCCAGGACCCTCACAGTCCACCCGTTTTTCTCAGTGAGCAGCTCCAGATGCCTTGAGCCTTGGTGCCTTTGCTGATACTGTTCCCCCTGCCCCACTGGTCCCTTCCCTACTCTCCACCTTCAGGTGAGCGTCCCAGACTCTGACAGACACCACTGCTGTGGTGTCCACTCTTCACCCAAGTGACATTTTTATCTTTATCTCTCAGACTTAAAACATCTCTATGCACCCAGCTTGTCCTCCAGACTGGGGAACCCTGGTGTCCACATGTGTTTAGGAGACCTCGATGTCACACTTGTTGAGTGAAGTCAAAGAGAGGGGGCCGCAGGGGTGGGATGACCCTGAGGCTGGTACATGCAGGGCAGAGCCGGTCCAAAGACCACCTTGGTGGGGCAGCTTCTGTCCGACCTGTTTTGGTGGAGCCATAGCTGTGCTTGCCTAGCAACCGGGCTTCCTGCTGGGGCTCATCTACACTAACCCTGTCCTCTCAGGAGGTGGAGGGAGGGGTACAGGGATCCAGGAGAGCATTTAGGGAGCCTGGGGGGTAGGGATGGGGGCTACAGGGGGCAGACTCCAACACAGTCACCGAGAACCCAACTAAGGAAAAACATCTCCCAGCTGGACCCAGTTTGAACTTGTTCACTTCCCTTCATCCGTGTGTCCACCCATCCATGCATACATCCACCCATGCACACACATGTCCTCATGAATTCATACATGCATGGGTGTGTGTACCTGTCTGTGCACACACCCATTCTTTCAACAGGTATGATACAGATCTTATGCACCCTGAATATATGAAAAAGAACTGTCTGGGAAACCCCTGTTCTCATGGATCTTATATTTTGGAAGGGAGGCCATGACAGAGGATGTGATAATATGACAACTTGAGAGAGAGAGACCTGCGCTCTGAAAGCCAACATATGGGATACGGGGTCAGGAGGCACCAGTGATGAGCAGTGATGGGAGGGGGACTTGGAAGGAGCTTTCTTTTCTCTTCTTTTTTTCTCTCTCTCCCTCTCTATCTCTTTGTTTGTTTGTTTGTTTCTCTTTTTTTTTTTTTTTGAGACAATGCCCGGGCTGGAAGTCACTATGTAGCTGAGTGGGACCTTGAGTTGATCATCCTCTTGCCTCAGCAACTTAAGTACTTAAATGCAAGTGTCCCTAGACTCGGACTGTTGTTGGGGGGAGGAGGGATTCTTTATCGAGAGGTCATGAAAGCCTCAAAGAGAAACACAGCGGAGACCCAAACAGCAGAGAGAATGATCCTTTGAGGTCTGGGGAGGAGACCATACCAGGCAGAAGAGGCCACCATGATTAGCAGTTGAGGAGGGATCCTTTACTGAGAAGCAGCTCGGAGATCGTCCTGTGGCCCCACATGCAGAGCCTGAGGGTCACTAAGATGGGATTAACCTTTCTAAGAAGTGGCTTCCACGGGTGTGGGACAGACACCGGTGTCAGGAGTCATTTTATTTATATCATATATGCAGTCTGGCCCTAGGCATGGGGCAGGCTGTCTGATGCAGACATCTCAGAACCCTTTGCCAGGGGGAAGTCTTTGTGCCTTCTGCCTCTGCATCATCAGGCAGGTGGGAGATTGATCACTGAGTTCTGGTACCCTGATTCAAAATGACACTTCCATCTGATTTCAGCTTCTTTCCATATTTTAAGAAGGCTCGATGGACTCCGTTCATTATGAGTGTCACCCAGCTCTAGTTACTGTGAAACCAGAAGGTCACTGCTTAGCTCGGGGCTCAGAAATATGGCACCTGTCAGGAGTGTGATTTAGGAACCTGGCCTTCCTCAGCAGCTCCCAGGGGACTAAAATTGAGTCAACGATTCAATTGGCTGCCGCAGAGTGAAAACCAGGAGCCATCTGAAGCTGTGGTGCACACGCGCAATGGGCTCTCCACGAGCGAGCTTTGAAAGTCATGTTTGTGTTTATCTAGTGTGTGGTGTGTGTGTGTGTGTTATGTGTGTAGTGTTTCTGTGAGTGTATGTGATGTATGTGTGTGGTGTGTTATGTGTGTAGTGTTTCTATGAGTGTGTGGTGTATGTGTGGTGTGTATGTGTGTGTTGTCTGTGTGGTATGTGTGTGGTGTGTAAGAGAGTGTATAAGGGACTGTGTGTGTGTGTGTGCGCGAGTGCGTGAGAGAGAGCGAGAGAGAGAGCCTGTGTGTGTGGTGTGTATGTAATGTGAGTGGTATGTGTATGCAAGTGTGTTTGTGGTGTGGTGTGTATGTAGCATATATGTATATGGTGTGCATGTGTAGTATGTATGTGTGTGTATGTGTGTGCTGTGTGTATGAGTGGTGTGTGTGGTATGTGTCTGTGTGGTGTTTATTGTGTGAAAATATATGTATGAAAGTATGTATGTGAGTGTGTGTATGTGTATGTAGTGAGTGTGTTTGTACATAAGTTTATGTGTGAATGTGGGGTGTGTATGTGTGTGTGTGAGTCTGTATGAGTGTGAATGTGTGTGTGAGTGTGGTTGTGTGTGAGAGTATGTGTATGTGCCCAGCTGGAGAAAGTGTGTTGCTCAGTTAAATCTTAGGCCCTCTTCTGACTGGAACACACCCCCTTCCTGGTCAGCACGATGATGCAACAGTAACCCACACCAACAGGAAGTCCACTGTAGTCTGCTTCGGTCAGCAGCAGGAAAGATCAGTCATATATCCAAGTCACTATGGGAACATATTGGAAGGATGCTGCTGCCACTGAAGGAAGACCAGGGGCCATCCAGTATCTAGGGGCGAAGAGTCACAGGCTCTGGGGTTCAAATCCCACCTCCCTACCAGAGCAAGCATAAACTTCTGAACATGAGACGTGATTGCCATGGCAAACCCTGGCACCACTTGCCAGGATGAGAGACAAGGTCAGAAAAGATGCGGTGGATGGTGCTGACTCCCAAGAAGAGCTGTCAGCAAGTGACACTCAGACTCTGGCTGAGAGCTGGGGACTCCTGGGGCTGGAGGGGTGGCTCAGCAGTTAAGAGTGCAGACTGCTCCTGCAGAGGAACTGAGTTTGGTTCCTAGCACTCACATAGGGGGGTTCACGACCGCCTGTAACTCCAGCAGATCCGGTGTCCTCTTCAGGACTCTTTGGTGACCTGTATTCACCAGTCCCCCCAATAGACACAAATTGAAATAAAATAAATCTTAAAAAAAGAGTTAGGGACTGTTAACCTCTGATGGGAAAAAGAGATTTCACAGTGGTTACCAGAACCCTCTCCAAGCGACGTGGAGGAAGAGGGCTTGTGATTATTACATGAATTCAATATTTATGCCAGCGTGAACTCAGAGCGATAAAGCTCCATTTCCTATCTTTCATGGAATGAGGTGGGGGGTATTTATGAGCAAAAGCAGGCATGAGTGAGCAAGGAAATATACCAAATGATAGCCATAAAACTCCCTCTCCAACGGAGCAGCCGCCTTAGCCCATCTGAGCTGAAAAACCCTTGCTCAGCAAATCACACGCACCTGAGATTACAAAGGAAGAGGCGCAGCAGATGGGCAGAGAAACAGACTCCGGCTTTTTCTTCATCTCAAGAGCATGAGAAAAGTGGAGAAAGGCAGTTGGCCAAAGACAGTGAGGCATGAAGGGTGAGGAGGGCCCGTGTTCACGGTGGACGTAAGAGGATTGGGGTTCACATTGTCTTCCCACATGAGACTAAGGGGAACCCCTGAGTCGTTTCTTCTATATAAAATTACTAGATGGAAAATGAACAGATCTGCAGGCAAGGTCAAACACCTTGTCCATTTAACTTGTGAATACCCAACAACTCCTGGGGGTATTTTCTGACAGTCCTGGGTGCTATGGGTTCTTACAGTGCTCTGAATGGGTTAAGACCTCTTCAGAGCAGAGGGGAAGACTCACTGGGTAAAGTGCTTGCCACAAAAGCATGAAGACTTGAATTTGGATCCCCACCATGGCTTTCATCTGTAACCCCAGAACCAGAGAGATAGAGACTCTCTGGAGTTCACTGGTCATCCAGACTCAAGAGATTGGTGAGTTCTGAGCTCTGTGAGAGAACCTGCCTCCACAGTGATGGTGGAGTGCGGTAAAGGATGGCACCAAAGGGTTGACCTCTGCTCTACATACACACATAAACATGTGCACCTGCACCTAACATGCATGCATGCTGAAGTGAACACACACACCTCACCAATGCCTACCCCAAACCTATCTCTTAGATTGACAGTTGAGACTGTAGAGCAATGGGTGAAGGTCACAGCTTCCGTTAGAGGGGGGACGTAGCACACAGAATGTTCTGGAAAGGTGCGGAACACTCTGGTTCCTCACCCCCACCCCTTCATGGAAACAGCAGGGGCCACTGGCACTCACTTCAGAAGAGTGCTTCCTCGTGACTTATGTGTCCCCATTCTGCATTTCACCCCCATACAGTATTTCTGACAATAATACAAAGCCATCTTTCTAAGGAAAGTCACATTTATGGCACTTGGAGCAAATCATTAAAAACAATGCAAAACTCTAGATACTTTCAGAAACCACAGACAAGGCCTGAGGTGCCATTTTTTGGGGTCATGCTTTGCCAATATATGTCTCCCTTTCCCCTAGAGCCATCTTCATTTTGGTCTGGGCAGTCATGCTTACTCCTGTAGTCCCAGGGACTAGTTGAGATTTTCTTGTATCTGGTCTCCTGGGCTGATCCAATTCAGCTACCTGTGACTGGCATAAATTTGGACTGCAATCGTCTCTGGATCAGCCAGAGAAAGTCCCAGAATTCCACTGGAGCAGTGGGCAGGAACTTCCCTGGCATGAAGAGCTGCAGCCCTTTTTGCAAGCCAAGGCCGTGTTTGAGAATCATATTGATACAAGGCAAAGAAGTCATCTAGTCAAGGCCTGGCAAGACAAGCCCACTGGCTGTGTGGAACAGATGCTGTGGAAGTAATCAACCATCTTTTGATGGTTTCTTAAGAGCAGCTCCACAAGATGAAACCCATACCTGGCGCCATTATTGTGCCAAAAACCTATGACTAGACAGGTCATGAACCCTAGGAAATTACCTATTAGTATTGTTCTGCTAAATGGACATGGTGGTAAATCAATTCCTCATGACTTATCATTCTACCCATTGATTAGTGCATTTATCAAACCTTAACGGTGATGTTTCTATTTGGAGTCAATGATGACAACTGGCCAAGATGCAGAGAAAACCAACTGCAGAATGCTTAGCCTTAAGGAGAACATATATACCACACTGCTTGTCCCAAGGCTCAATGAACATTGAGGAAGAGGGTTTGGAAAGAGTGTAAGGGCCAGAGGCAGTGAGTGACTACACAGAAACAGTCTCTTCGGGACACAGCAGGCACCTGTGCATATGAACCTACAGGAGTTATGACAGCACACACAAAGCCTGCGCAAGCTCAAAGCAGAGCCAGTCTCAGCATAGAGAGAGACTTGTGTCTGAGGCCCCACCCCCCGTTGAGGAAACTGTGGGCTTCTGGGGAAGGAGGGGCTAGTTTCCTCCAAGAGTGTAGCCCCATGAGTTCACCAGCGAGAAGCCATGCACCCAAGAGTATTTGGCTTTGATAAGTGGGGACAAAGGACACGACATTGGGTGGGAAGGGAAGGGGTATAGCTGGGAAGGGTTGGGGGTTGGGGTGAATAGGATCAAAAGCCATTGTATGTAATTCTCAAAGAATTAATAAGATATATTCTAAAAATGGCCAAGTTAACAGGGAGAGAGATTCCCTATAAGGCCAACCCTGATGGCAAATGTAGGGCTAACATTATAAGCAGACACTCAGGCATTCCTGTTCTGACCGGCTGATGCCCATTGCCAGCTGTGCTAATCTGAGTATTTCTCATGAACACTCAACACCAGTTGGGTGTGAGCCACTCACCTTTCCCCTAGGGTTCCTGGTTCTGGGAGCTGCCTCAGTCCCCTGCCCCCACCACATTACAGTTTGAGACCGCTTGCCTCTGGAGCCAAGAGTCCTGGCTGACGGAGGGAGAATAATCAGTGAGGGTGAATGTTAAAGTCATAGGCCGTTTTACCTACAGACTGGAAGTGACAATTTTAATTTTTAGTTTATTATTATTTATTATATTCATTTTCCTTCTCCGAAATCCTTTTTCAGTTCTACATAAAACAATGCACTGGGCTAGGGCTGGGGATGTGGCTCAGCCCGTAGACTGCTTGCCTGGCATACACACAGCCCCGGGTTCATCCTCAGCACCGCATACATGTGGTAGCCCACACCTGTAATCCCAGTGCTTAGGAGGCAGAGGGCAGCAGGGCAAGAACTTCAAGGTCATCCTTGGCTACGTGGTGAGTTTGAGGCCAGCCTGGGCTACATGAAAGAAGAAAGTTCTGTTTGCTAGGACAGATGGAGAGCTAAAATGGATGCAAGAACACATTATTTTTCCTGAAGAACATGTTCTGTGAAAAACCTCATTTCTCAGAAAGATGATGGGGGTTGGGAAAGGAGAAAGGCAATGGAGCCGATGACAGCCCATCAGGGGAGGCTCCAGTGGGGGCCCTGTCTGCAGTGTACACTGCATTGGCACACAGGGGAGGGCCATTTGCAGTGAATGATGTGGGTATTTGAAAGTAATAATGCCAGCCTCATCTTAGCCTTTCCAATAGTGGCCAAGAAACCCACTGTTGTTTCTCACGTCAGTCTGTAGAATTCGCGTCTATGGCCATGAAAATCCAGGTGATGCGTCAGCCGATTTAATAGCACTGCGCTGTCCAAGAGTGATGCCCGCCTAACTTCCCTTCATCCCACCAATGTGTGTGCGATTAACATCACACGTGGCAGGCACAGCAGTGTGTGGCAAGTACTTGTCTAGTCTCTAGAGTGAAGCGCTGTCCAGACTGTGAGATTGGAGTGGAACAGGGCTTGTTCTGGAAAAGGGAGAAGAGTAGGTGCACGGAGTATCACGGGGAAGACATCAGCCATGCCTCGAGCCTTGGAGCTAGGAGTCTGCCCTTGCAGGCTTGCAGAGGCCCTGGGTGCTTTTGACTTTTGGTGTGATATAATCAGCTGCCTTAAGTTCCTGCAATGATGGGGTGTGGGCAGCAGGGGTATGCTGGCATGGCCTGTGCTGCCTGTCTGTGTGTTTTCTGAGCACGTGTGTGTACGTGGCCCCTCAGCAGCAGTGTTGCCTGTCAGTGGAGACAGCCAGTATCTCAGCATTGTTTGAAGGAAAAATAAAAGTGTCCAGAAAACATCTGGTATCCTGCTGTGGGTTTTATTTTATTTTATTGAGACAGGGTTCTCATGTGGACCAGGTTGGCCTTGAACTCACGATGTAACCAAGGACAATCTTGACTATCTGACCTCCAGCTTCCAAGTGCTGGGATGATAGGCATGGGATACCATGACCCATTTATGCAGTTCTGGGATGTGAACTCGGGGCTTTACAAGTGCTAGGTAAGTGGTGTATGCGCTGGGATACAGTCTTCCTCGAAGCTGTTCACTTAAGCTTAATTGCCTTATGCTATCCAACTAACAGCACTGATTACTCTCCCCTCTGTCTTTGACTTCTTTTCTTCTTCCCCTGTTCTTTTTTTGATGTAGTACTGAGGATCGAACCCAGGGCTTCGTGTTTTCTAGGTATGATCAATCCTGTCTTAAAAACTTGAATTTTGGGGGCCTGGAGAGATGGCTTAGTGGTTAAGAGCACTGACTGCTCTTCCAGAGGCCCCAAGTTCAATTTCTCAGCAACTACATGGTGGCTCACAACTATCTGTAATGGGATCTGATGCTCTCTTCTGGTGTGTCTGAAGACAGCTACAGTGTACCCATAAACCTAAAGAAATAATTCTTTCTTTCTTTCTTTCTTTCTTTCTTTCTTTCTTTCTTTCTTTCTTTCTTTCTTTCTTTCTTTCTTCTTCTTCTTCTTCTTCTTCTTCTTCTTCTTCTTCTTCTTCTTATTATTATTATTATTATTATTATTATTATTTTGTTTTGTTTTTTTGAGACAGGATTTCTCTGTGTAGCCCTGGCTGTCCTGGAACTCACTTTGTAGACCAGGCTGGCCTTGAACTCAGAAATCCGCCTGCCTCTGCCTTCCGAGTGCTGGGATTAAAGGCGTGTGCCATCCAGCTTTAATACCCGACTGAAATAATTCTTTAAAAAAACTTGATTTTATAGTTTATTTTCCAGGGAGCGTCTTAGTGGCAGGCGCAGGGACCACAGTATGAAGATTTGTGTGGAAGTGTAAAAGCCAGAATAGACCCAGAATCTAATAAAGTGTGGCTCCAGTCATTTATCAGCTTCACAGGAAGTCTACAGGGCTCACCCTGACCTGTCACTCTGACTTCCACGCTCTGGTCAGCTGAGAACCGTGATCATATGTGAAATTCCAGACATAAACAAGTCGTACATTTAAAATTGTGCCGATTTGTGAAGCGTAATGAAACCCTGTACCACTAAGCTCTGCCCCACCTGGGGCCCCGGGGGTCATTTGGAGTCCAGCACACACATGCTCCCTGCCAGCTAGACACTGAGACACCATCTGGCTTACTGTGTCCTGTGGTCATGGTGTTACAGTTTATCTATTGAAGTAAGCTCACAAGACAGCAGCGCCAAAAGGCAAGAGCATCACTGCTGTCAGTGGATGCAGGGATATAAGTATTTTATTTTGTTACTAGCTGTTACTATTATTTCCTACTGTGCATAGTTTACAAACCACATTTTCCTCATGAGCTTGTGTGTTCAGTGTGAACATTGCCTGTCCGTGATGGTTTCCAGTATTTGCTTAAATTTTTGGAAAGTATTCCTTAGGACCAGCGGAAGGGTGGCCACTGCATCTGGGATAACCTTAAATTCCATGTCTACACCCTGCTCAAGATGCAGGACGCATGTGCTAGAAATCTAATCCACGCACGCACAGATGGGGCAGCAAAGGGTGACCTTCACCCTTTACAAAAAACTCACCTAAAGGAAATGGTTCATTCTGGGACATTTGAGAGAGAGAGAGGCAGTAGTTTTTAAATTAATTGTGCTGGTTAGTGCTTGTCATCTTGACATGAACTAGCTCACTTGGGAACAGAGAACTTGGATTGAAGAACTGTCTCCTCCAGATTTGCCTGTGGTCATGCTGATGGGGCACTTCCCGACTAATGACTGATCTAGGAGTGCCCAGCCCACTATGGGCAGTGTCATTTCCTGCGCAGGTTGTCACGAGTGCTATAAGAAAGCAGGTTGAGAAAGCCACAGGGAGCAAACCTCCTAAGCAGCATTTCTCTGCTCCAGTTCCTGCCTTGAGCTCCCCCACCGACCGTTCTTCAGGATGGACTATAACCTATAAGCAAAATAACATCCCCCACCAGTTGCTTTTGGTCATGGTACTTCTGACAGAGTAGCAACAGAGTTTGCAACAGAGAAGCAAATTAGGACATTGTGTTGACCTCCTAGAAGGTTCAACTGTTGTGAGCGCAGGTGGGCACATGTTTGAAGACATCTTTGACACTGTATAGCAAACGGTGCAATCTCAACAACATCCAGTGGCTATCTTCTGGACATGGGGACATGGAACCCTTGTTACTAAGTTAATAGAAAAGAATTCCAATTGAATTTCAGCAGGGTTTTTTTTTTTCCTATTAATGGTAACACTTTGTGTAGTTTGGTTTGATGAGAAGTGAATACTGAAGACTTTCAACAAGTTTCCAATAGAGCTTAGATTCAATTCTGAGAACAAAAACCATATCGTAGACAAAGATGGAATGCTTAATTTCTGGAATGGCACAGCTTGGGAAATGTTGCTCTCCCTGGCATGTTGGTGGGCTGGTGGGGGACCGCATCTTGGAAAGCCTCCCTAAGGAGATAGCAGAGTGGCTGGTTCACATGCAGAGATGGGTGTGTCAGGTTTAATTCACACACTTGGACGTGGCAAAGCAAACACTTTCATGGAATGCACTAAACCATCCTTCCTAAGACAATGGGTTTGGAATTGTCTCTGTCCTAGCACGGAAGGCAAGAACAAAGACGCCTTTTAATGCACATTTAAGGATAAATTAGTATTTGTTTTTGTTATGATCTTTTTTGCCTTAGCAACCCAACCAACTGGGAACCATTTAAAGCCCCACCTCAGATAGAACACGAGAAGCACAGATCCGTCCCCTACCTCCTCGCACAGATCCGTCCCCTACCTCCTCTCTCAGCTGTCTTATGACCATAGCTTCAGGGCAAGAGCAGAATGTTTTCAAATCTCAGGGAACATTTCTGAATGGCAACCAAGGCTGGGGGCGGCTGTGGTGTGAGAGCTGAGTGGGGAGTCCCTGTCTTTTTGAAGATGTCAAGGAATGTCTTTATAGAACTCACAGGGGAATAAGCTTTTTTCACTTCTCATTGTAAAAGATGTGGCCTGTGTAGGGCTGTCTGGATAGATGGGGATCCAGGTGATCTATTTTGTGTAGCTGAATGGATGTTATGACAGCTGAAAGGGACACGTCTCAGGCAGCAATCACTAGGGTGGCCTATTATGGACTTTGAGGCCCAGAGTCTGGGCCAGCATTTGGATTCTTCAAAACTGGAGAAAAATACTACACTGCCTCTGAGTGGTCTACAGAGAAAATAAGATGGTTCCTCTATAATTTCCTTTTTTCATTTGTGTGTGTGTGTTGTGAGTGTGTGTGATGTGTTTTGTGTGTAAATGTGTTGTTTATGAGTGTGGGTGTTTTGTGTGTGTTGTGAGTGTGAGAGTGTGTGTGATGTGTTTTGTGTGTAAATGTGTTGTTTATGAGTGTGGGTGTTTTGTGTGTGTTGTGAGTGTGAGAGTGTGTGTGATGTGTTTTGTGTGTTTGTGAATATGTTGTGGTGTGTGTGTGTGTGTGTGTGTGTGTGTGTGTGTGGTCAGTTTTGGGCACTTGCCTTTGGCCTATCTGTGATACCTTCTAGTAACATGGTTCTAGTTTTATTTCTATTGTGATAAAACCCTGGAAAAAACAACTTAAGAAGAAGGGGATCTTAGTTCACAATTGTGGTTATAGCCCTCACTGCAGGGAAGCCACATCAACATCACATCCACAGGGGAGGGAGGGAGAGGGAGAAAGAGAGGGAGAGGGAGAGGGAGAGGGAGAGGGAGAGGGAGAGGGAGAGGGAGAGGGAGAGGGAGAGGGAGAGGGAGAGGGAGAGGGAGAGGGAGAGGGAGAGGGAGAGGGAGAGGGAGAGAGAACATCTGCTAGTGTTTAGCTTGCTTTCTCTCCTCTTACAGTCAGGACCTCAACTAGGAAGTGGTGCCACCTATTTCAGACTGAGTCTTCCCATATCCATTAAAGCAACCAAGACAACCCCTCCAACAGCCACAGCCCAACCTGATCCAGACAGCCCCTCACCACAACTTTTTTTCTGAGGGGATTCTAGGTTGTGTCAAACTGAGAAAACTAACCACCATGCATGGACCCAGAGATCACTCATTTCTGTCCTCCTCAGGGCTGGGTTACAAGCAAGCGCTGTCATGTCTGACTCTTACATGGGTGGTGGGGATCTGAATTCAACTCCTCGTGTTTGCATAGCAAGCACCGTACCCACTGGATCACCCCTCCCCGCAAGCCATTTTTCTGCTTACATGGTGTATACACTCATCATTCAAATCTCGACAATGTAAAAAGTAAAGAAATGATTCCAGGTCTTGTGAGAGCCACTCATAGCCTGGGTATTCTATTCAAAGTCTTGTTGGTGTATTATATCTGCAATTGGGGTGGGGAAATTCACAAGCCTGGTGTCCCGTTTCTTCCACTTGAGTCACTAAGAACAATCTCCGCAGCCTAAGATTTCCCATAAAACCCAGCCCTTCCCACTCCACGTACCCCACCATCTGCCTGCTCTGCCATTTATTTATGCAGCCCCTTTGGCTGGACACTGAGTGTGTTTTCTAACTTTCTGCTATCATAAATAAGCCTTCAGCGCACAGCTCTGCACATAAATCTCTGTTTCCCGAGGATGTAAGTGTTTGACACTGTTTCTGATTATTTCTTTGAGATAAATTCCAAAGAGCAGAATCACTGCCACGGAAGAGGGGAGCTGTTGGGAAAAAAAAAGTTGATGCATAATGCAAAATGTCTTTCAGAAAGTTTGTTCCAATTTGCATGCCTTGCCTGGACTCACAAGGGTTGCTTGACAGTGTGCTTTGTGGTTGCCTGTGTGTGCTGATGTTCAGAGAGATCCATGATCTGGGTATGGAAGCTCTTCTTAGCCCTGTCCTGGGACCCTAGGACATTGAGGCTCCGGGTATACAGAAGTGTGGCTCTGCTCTCCCGAGCTGCTCAGACTTCCCCCTTTTTCCTCTCCCCTGCTTCCTTCAGTAACTCAGCCATCTCCTTCCAGGCAACACAGTGGAAGCTTGAGCTTTTGGTTCCAAGAAATTGCCAGGTTTCCCTAGGTACCTGTCTTCCTTAAGCCTTTTTAACATCTGTGTTAGGAAAGCCCTTCTTCCTGGGCCACTGGGTCAGATTGTGTGACTGTGGTACTGAGATCACACACCCACCCACTCACATACACAGAGACACACAATGACACAAACACACACACAAACACACAGACATAGATTCACTGTTAAGGTGAGGCTCAGTGATGGTTAGAATGGAATAAGCTTTAGATGAGAGATCCCAAGCCCATGGCCATAGACCTCCAGTATCTTCTGACCTGGCAGGGGATGTGGGGGTGGGGTGGGGTGGGAGAAGAAATTCAAAAGCAGAGATGGCTCAATTTTCCTCTATTCATACAGACCAGCCATATCTCTCAGCTTCCCTTGCAGCAAGGCTGGGGTGAGGGAATGGTAGAAGTGATAACATCTCTCTTGTGACTGGCCACACTTCCCACAAGGCCTTTTGGCTCTCTCTTCCCCTTTCCACAGTAACAGTAATCCTAGCCACACATCCGTGACAAAGCCCAATGACACAGCCTCATCACCCAGACTTACAATGCAGGAGGAGCATGGATCTCTGAATGGCACCATGGGTAAAGTTGCCCTCGCCTTCATTGTGTTTGTCTGCATGGACAGTATGCTTGTGTTAGGTCTGCACAGGAGCCAATGTTACTCTTGATCAACTAAGACAATATGATGGAGTCCCGAGAGGCAGGTTCCAAGGGCAGCATGGTTATAGGTGGGGCGATAAGGAAAAGCTTTTAACACAAGCTATGTCTGGGGTGATCTGCCAAGTATCACGATAACTGAGAACAAGGCCTGGGCTCTTATTAAATTGCAGAGATGGAGCTATGAGTTTTGGTATATTAGCCCTGTTTAATCCTCTCAATGGCTCCAGGAGCTATCTCCTTTTACATCGGGAGAGAATGAGGGATGGAGAGATTAAGTACGTTCCCAAAATGCCCATACCCCTGGTGGCAGAGCTGCTGTTGGAGGCAGCTTGCTCACATGTGATCCAGCGAACAAGAGCTGCCTCCACGTAGGAGGAGGAATTACTGTGACAGGGGAGAGAAGATCAAGCAACTGTGGGGGGAAGGCAGAAAGAAGAGCACCCCAGAAACTGCATGAGAGCCGTATTAGGAATTAGGAATGTACTTTGTACCGGCCTCTGGCCACGGTGCTGAAAGTATTAGCCTGGGGTTGCTGGTTCTGGTCATGGTGCTGAAAACAACTGCGAAAGCGCGTGTGCGCTGACCGTGGTACTGAGGACACACACACACACACACACACACACACACACACACACACTCAAGATGGGTCGGCCAGGTAAGGTAGGAGCAAAGAGGAAGAGGAGAACCTGACACAGCAGGAGCTAGTGTGCTGGTGAATGCCCACAGGGACCTGGGACATTCTAGTTTTACTTCATACACAGGTGCTCTCAACAGTGGTCAGGGCAAAGGCTCCTTCTGTCATTGTGTGGGTAGCACGGGTCTGGTCTGGAGAGATGTGGGTGGTGTCTGTGATTGGCATGCAGGATGCATCCCATCAATAATC
The DNA here is from genome assembly GCF_000001635.26 of Mus musculus. Lineage (NCBI taxonomy): Eukaryota > Metazoa > Chordata > Mammalia > Rodentia > Muridae > Mus > Mus musculus. The sequence continues at coordinate 119,258,479 of NC_000074.6, read as the reverse complement.
AGGGACAAACGAACTGATGAGGGAGATGTGCGGCGTGTCATTTACACAGGAAGTGGAGCAGGGGGCTGAGGGTGTAGAGCTCAGTTGGTAGAACACTTGCTGAGCATGAATAAGGCCCCGGACTTCCCAGGATGCGAACATAAAATAAAGACTATGTTTTAGAAAAGAAGGGATCCTGAGAGGCAGCTCATCTGGTAAAATGCTTGCCTTGCAAGCACGAGGACCCGAGTTTGATCAGCAGTGCCTGTGTAAAAGGCCAGGTGTGGTGGCGGGTGCTCATCATCAGTTTCATGAAGGCAGAGGGAGGAGGATCCATGGGGTTCTCTGGCTAGCCAGCCTAGCCTAATCAGAGAGACTCAGGTTCCAATGGGAGACCCCGTCTCAATAAAACAAGGTGGCTTGCTCCTGAAGAGCGACACTCAAGGTTAACCTCTGGCCTCCTTGCCCATACACACGTGCACACACGTGAGCATTCAAACACACAGGAACAAATCCACAGAGCCCTCTCCCCAACACAGGAATAGAAGAGAAAGTGAACAAGACGGCACATCCATCAATGGCCTCTTAGTGCAGCTCCTCTTGCCACCCATGTTTTTCTTTCTCTTAAATATCCTGACAGAGCTCCCGATCTCTTCGGAGACTGAGGCTTTATATTCTGGCTCGGTAGCTGCAGCCACCACAGAGTTAAGTAATGACAAAGTGAGTTATTATCCAGACTGACTTCAGCTGGGTCTGTAACCTGCAGCTCAGGTTTCTTTACTGTTGCAATGCTCACACAACTGTCTCGGTGGTGACATGAAAAATGTCCCCTGTAATCCCCAGACTTGGAGCCATACATCCTTAGAGTCATGACTCTACACTTTGTGTGTGTGTGTGTGTGTGTGTGTGTGTAATGTTGTTTTGTTGCGGAGGGGAAGAGTGTGTAATTGCATTTCCTTTAAATGTTGCATTCCTTCTTGTTAATCAAAAATTAGTAGCTCTTTAAAAAAAACCAACACAACTCAAGCTCCCCAGAAAACTGCTAGCACCGTCTTTTTAATTACACAGAATGGAGAAACAATGAATTCCTCCACTTCTCACCTCTGGAACTAACAAGACAAAAACACAATGGTAGCCATACCTAGGTGGTAGGATTAAAGGTGAGTTTTAATTTGCTTCTCTGTTCTGCTCTGTGCTTGTTGGGCTTTGTACAAAGAGCTTGTGCTGTTCATTAAAAACATTTAAGTGACTAAAAAAAGAAGGGGGGAGCTGTAGAATTCTAAAAAACGTACACACAAAGGAAATGCAAGCATGTTTCCCCAACTCTTGACTCTCGCTGCGTTCCCAGAAGCAGCCCCTGTAGCTGGCAGGGGTGCCGAACCTTGCAGACTCTCTTGCAGGGATCTCCCAGTTTCTAAAGAACACCTGTCGGACTTGCAGCCATCTTCTTAGCTGCTGGCCCATCTCTCCTTTGTTTCTCAGGGGGGAGGGACTGCATGCCTGATTCTCACTCTATCCTCAGCAACAGTGCGTGGGACTTTTTAGGTACTTGTTAAGTAGATGAATGATCAACTAAATGGTGAGCAATGTGAACAGCTTATGGAGAACTATTCAATGGAGAGATAGCTATTCAAGGGAAAGCATCTCTCTTTATGTATATGGGTGCCTTGCCTGCGTGTATGTCTATGCACCACAGAGTGGAGTGCAGAAGAGTGCGTTGGATACCCTGGAGCTGGAGTTACACTGCGTGATGGGTTGATACACCAGGTCCTCTGTCAGAGCAGCCAGTGCTCTTAATGGCCGAGTCACCTCTATGACCCCCAGCACTGTCCACCTCCAGTGTCATCATGGGAGGATCTGTAAAGCCGAAGGTGCCTGGCCAAGTAAAGAGGATAAAAAGTGATGGACTGTCTGTCATCCCTTCTAAGCCAAGGGAAGGTACAGAGTAGGGAAGGGCACCAAGTAGTAATTAAATATTGCCATTTAATTAGCGTTTACTTGTGCTGTTTATTAAAGTCAGAGCCGGGTGGAAATCCCTTTTAATGCTTTGTGAAGACTCATTATTATCTCCTGGGTAGGATTTGGTGCATCTAATGCCTGGGTAAGAATTATTTGAAAACCACTCATTTGCAAGTCACTCATTAATTAAATTAAATTTTACTGAGAGCCTACTATACTCCACAGGTGTTGTTCATAATTAGCCCAGTACCCAAGGATTATAGCCCAGGGATGGATGACAGGCAGCAAAGACACAGGGAAGCACTCACGGGTAATTTTTGTTGGTCGCCATACTTATGTCCTATGAGGTCACCAAGGAAACAGAATTAGGCAAAGATAAGCCCATGCTCCCGGGGTAAAATAAAGTGCTAGGTTCCTTCAAGACTACGAATCAGAGCATAGCCTTGTTTCAGTTGCGATGCCTTGTTTATGCAGACTGCTGACTCGCTGGCCTTGAACTCACAGCCAGTGGAACCATAACCGTGTCTGAGCAAAGCTTGGGTACCATGCTTATTTTCTCTGGATGGCTCAACATGGTTTCTGTGCCTGGGGACAATGCTGTGTATGGCCATTTAATGGGGGCGGGGGGAGAAACACCAACAGAAAGCAAAAAGATGTGAGCCGTGGTCTCATGTTTGTCACCTGACTGGTTCCTCTATTCTCTCATTATCCCAGGCTTCAAGATGAGCCTAGACACAAACGGACGGGATGGACCAAGGGAGGGGTGGGAAGGGTGGGCAGAAATGGCAGAGACCCTTCAAATAGTGGCCCTCAGCCAGGATGATGAGACTAAGGTCCTTTAAGAGATGGGGCAGTGCTGTAAGAACCAGAACACTCTTCCGGGTGCAGATGTGTTTGAATGACATCTGCTCTTGCAAAATAAAGAAATGTTTCCCCACTTCAAAGATCTCTGACAAAACAGACCTGGATGTCAGTTGTTTCTCTCCAGCCTGGCTAACCATGTCTATTAGAATGCCACCTATCAGCAGCTAAGGGACAAGGTGACCACCCCCACCTTGCACAGGTATGCTTGATGAGGAGACGCCAGTTGGATTTCCAGGCGTGACACTCCAGTGGCTTCTCAGGACACCCTTTCTATTTCGTTAGGCTCCACTTTCTTTGAGGTCCCCCTTTCTTACTACCCATTTAAAACGTCTTGTAGTCTCTTTCTGTTTTCAATCAGAGACTTCTTTTCCCTTCAAGCCTCATGGCTGATTTCCATAGGTGAAGGGGTCTCCATTCCCCTGCTATGTCCCGCAGCTGGGCTGCCTGCCGCACGCTTGTGCTCAGAAGCTTCAGTTCCAGCCCTGACACCTCTGGGAGGCAGTGGGACCTTTGAGAGGCAGAGGCCAGGGGGAGGTCCCCAGATCATTGAGGACATGTCCTCTAAGGGAGCTGGAACACATGGCTCCTTCCTCCTTGTCCCCGTGGGGTTAACCAGGAGCTGGAAAAACTTATCTGTGACATGAAACCAAAGCAACAGACTCACATGTTCCCAGAGGTAAACTTTCCCAAAAAAAAATCGATCTTTTCCTTTATAATTTAGCTCAGGTCCCTGTGGCTGTATCTGAAAGCTGATTGTCACAGAAAGGGTGACTATCCATGCCTCACCTCCCTGGCTGACAGTTCTGAATGGGCACAGAATATTATCCCTTAGCCCGTATCTCAGATGAACTCATTTCTACCCTTGTTTGGATCCACATGGTCACTGAGCCCTTCCCACCATGGCGCCAACATTTCTGAGCAGGGCCAGTGCCCAGCTGGACACAGGAGGAAACTCAGTAGCAGCTATTGTACTGCACTTAAAACTTCCCTGCCTTGCTTAATGTGAATGTTGCGGTAATTGAGATTTTTAAAATAATTTCTTTAAAAAAAACATCTTATTTTATGTATGTGTGTGTGTGCCTGAGTATGTGTGATACTTGCATGCAGTGTCCTGGGAAGCCAGAAGGGGGCACTGGATCCCCCTGGATGTAACATGGAAACTTGCAGAAGAGGAAAGAGAAGCAGGCAATGATGAGGTATATTTTGTAATGGTTTAAAATTACATTTATTTAGTGTGTGTGTGTGTGTGTGTGTGTGTGTTTGTGTGCATGTGCGAATGTGTGTGTATATGTTATGTAGAGGAACCTTCAGGAGTCCGTTCTTTTTTTCCCACCACATGGGTCCTGATGGTGGAATTCAGGTGCTAAGACATGGTGGTTACTGCCTTCACTGCTCATCTTGCTATCCCTCAAATGCACAATTATCATATGTCAATTAAAAATACTTCCTGCTTAGTGTGAGTCATGATGCTATTCCCCAAAGTAAGGGCTAGGGAAGTAGTGCAGTGGATACAGAACCAGCCCTAGAGTGCAGCTTGTAGCTCAGTGATAGAGTGTGTCCGGTAAGTGTAAGGAGACAGGTTCAGGTTCTAAGATCCCCACCCTGACAATGACAGTGGATACTATTAACTGCTGTCTTCATTGCTATGACCCCATAGTGCTGCAGGTATTTGTTACATGTTTTGGAGTGGATGGATGGGTGGATGGATGGGTGGATGGGTGGATGGATGGGTGGGTGGATGGATGGGTGGATGAATGGGTGGGTGGGTGGGTGGGTGGGTGGATGGATGGGTGGGTGGATGGGTGGGTGGGTGGGTGGGTGGATGGATGGGTGGATGGATGGATGGGTGAATGGATGGAAAGATTGGTCCAAATTCAGAGTTCTTCTCTCTTGCTCACAAGCCTTTACATAGGGATCAGCAGTAGTTCCAAATGGCAACACAGGTTTGATTTTACAGTGTGATTCCTGGCTGTGCTTTTGGGACCCATGGGGGAGCCCCAGCTTAGCCACAATGGCACGGCCTCAGTTTAGAGTCTCATCACTTCAAACCAGAAGTCCCAGAGGAGTCAGGGAGGCCAGCTAGGGACCAAGGCTGAGCAGAATTTCCTGTGTTAGTTCTCTGACCTGCTGACCCACTGTGTGATTAGTTTGAGGGTTGATGCTATGACCAGCCTCTGGTGAGACCCTGAGATGCACTCAGCATTGGCTGGTGTTGCTGTCAGGTGTGACATCCCTTTTATTCTATAACAGAGACCCACATCTATTTTGAATGTCTTTATTACAAAGAATTAAAAGCTAAGCATAGCTAGGCATGGTTATGCACACCTGTAATCCCAGCACTTGGGAGAAAGAGGCATGCGATCAGGAGTTCAAGGTCACCCTCAGCCACATAGGAAGTGTGAGGCTAGCCTGGGCTACATAAGATGCTGCTTCAAACAAACAAACAAACAAACAAACAAACAAACAAACCCACCCTCCGACACAAACAATCCCCAAAGCTAAGCAAATTGAATGACTTAGAAAACAAATATTGGGCAAGAAGCAATATTAACATTTGTCAATATTTTTCTAGATTGGTTCTGAGAACTAATTTCCAAGGCAGACAAGAAGGCAAATGATAATTATATTCAAGCACAGCCAATCTGAAACCCTATTTTCAACTACGAGTGTCTGCCCTGTGGCAAATGCATAACATGTGTAGACAGATGTTACAAAGCTGATTTATAAAACAACCTTGCGACTGTTCACCCAGTGCTTTCGGATGATCGAGCCCAGTGCATGCCACCGAAGGAACCCACGGACATCTTCTCTGTGGGTTACGACAAACCCCAGGGTTCTGTTCTTAGACACCAGTGAGCTCAGACCTTTAAAGATCCTTTTGTGTAATTTATTAGGCTTTCTATCCCACGGACATTTCCATAACGGAAAAAATCTGACCACTCAAAACAAGGGCTGAGTCTACTAATACATTTACATAAATAATTAAGAATTCCACAGCAATGCAGCGATAAAATGTATCACTGCCATAAACCTCCAACTGAAGAACATCACTTTAATTAAAAATTACAAAGGACTCCCATAAACAACTCATTTATATTTCAAGCACTGCATTGGGTGACTGCAGAAAGAAATATCTGGACTCATTAAAAAAACAACAAAACTACCTCACCCCAAATCTTATTATTGAGGTCAGTAACCACATGTAATTAGAATGAAGTGTTAATAGGTCTTCGTAGATAGAAGAGACTTCTTCTAATTTCCCCAGGTAGACAGGTTATAAGCTAGCCTTTAAGATTTGATTAAAATTTAGAAGGTGGGTGGCACCCCAAATTAAACTCTTAAATCTGAGTTTGAAACCTAGTTAGGACATTTGTGACCCTCCTTTCTCTCACTGAACATTTATTGCTTATGTATCTTGGGTACCTGTGTGTCTCAGAATCCCGGGGGTGACAGAATTTTCATTTTCAAGTCAATTGAAAAAATTTTTTTCTTTTTTTGTCTTCTGCTTCCAAAGGCCTTAGCAATTATAGAATAAAAATCCTACAGTCAGTTAATGACATTTTTTCTGCCCAATTTACCACCTTTTTTTGGGGGGGGGGTTGGTGCACAAGTGTGCACGGTTTTCCTTTAAAAGGTCCCAAATAGTAGATTCAATAGGGCTCTGAAGAAAAGTCTTGATGAGTCCAGGACGATCAGAGAGAGATGACACTGGCCATTATAAACAAATCTTTGGGTGCTAAATTTCCATGATTCTGTGGCATTCTTTACCATTTTGAATGCATGAGTGCCATTCAGCTGAAAAGGCTCAAGTTCAGGAAAAAGGGAGGGACCATGTAAGACTAAGGCAGCTCCCCTCCCCCTCCCCATCCCAAAAGAAAAAAAAAAACCAGGACAGATCAGGTGCCATTGATTCAGAAGCTGTCCTCAGAGAATAGACTCAATTTGGATCAAGTTGGGAGGAGGGCTGGCAGACGGGCAAGGCTCTCTATGTAACCTTCAAGAGCCTGAGCCCTGATACGGTGCCCCTCCTGGTGCTGACCCTGCCTGGCACCAGATTAAAACAGGGCCATTGGAAACACTTCCTCAGCTGGTGGGCTTGTAGGGATTAAGAGAGCTTGTGGCCAAGAACAGTGGTAGGATATGGAGGAGGATACCGGTGGGATATAGCAGAGGAGAAGGAGGCAGGAGGGTTATGAGTTCAAGGTCAGCCTTGGCTACACTCTTCCAGTCAGCAAGATGGCATTTGTGGTTATCTTATCCTAAATTTGATCTCTAGAACCCACACAGCTGAAGGTGTGAACCAATGGGGGCAAACTGTCCTCTGACCCTCCCCCATACATTGTTGTATACTTGCACCCTCGTGCACACACAAGGACATAACATCAAAAATTTAAAACAAGGTGGTCACGTCTGTTTATGCACTCATATACTGGCACTCAGACACTGCAACCCAGTCACCACCATTCCTTCTATGACTGTTAATTGGGTGATGTTAGCCACTTGGGGTAATCAATGAGAGAGCTCTAAAGAAACACCAGAAGAGGGCATCAGATCCCATTACAGATGGTTGTGAGCCACCATGTGGGTGCTGGGAATTGAACTCAGGACCTCTGGAAGAGCAATTCAGTGCTGAGCCATCTCTCTGGCCCCAGTGTTCTTTTCCTTAGGACAAGGCACTTCTGGGAGGTTCAAACATGCACCGCTCCTTAGGAGGGAACGTGCAGCAGCTGACGCCGTGCCATACTTAGAGCATGCTCTAAGTACACAGCCCTGATCCAACAGGTCAATGAGTCATAAGTACAACCTTTGCTTACGTAGCTGGCGGTGACCTTGAACTTGCTATGTAGCTGGTGATGACCTTGAACTCCTAATTTTCCTGAGTCTATCTCTCAAGTGCTGAGATTATAGCCATACCTAATTATGGCATGCTGGGGATGGGGCCTGGGGCCCTGTGCATGCTAGGCAAGTGTCCTACATACTGTGTGAATGCCCAGTCTTCCTTGTATTATCTGTTACTCTGTTAAGTAGAACTCCAGCATCCAATGTCACTGGATTCTGTGGTTTGGATAAAGGCTCCCTAAAATCTTGTGTGCCAAAAGGATGATGGAATGTTAGTGGGTGGGGCCTAGCAGGAGGAAGTTAGGTCATTGGAGGCATGCCCTCGGAGGGGTTCTTGGCACTCCAGGTCCATCTTTTTCTCTCTTTGTTTCCTGTTCTCTGAAAAGTGATCCGATTGTAGTATTACACCCCTCCCCTCCCACCATGATGTGCAAACTCCCCAGAGCCTCCAAAGAACAAGAGTGATGGATTGCAGATGGTGGGATGCAGATGATGGAATTTGGATGACAGACTACAGATGGGGCCTTTGCAACCATGGGCTTAAGTGAATCTCCCCTCTGGCTGATTTTGTGTTTTGTGGTGCTGGGATTTGAATTCAGCACCTTCTGTGTGTGAGTCTCTTTCTTTCTAAGTAGATTATCTCAGGGGTTTTGTTACTTTAGTGGAATGCTGGCTCAGCCATGAGATGTTCTAAGTAAAAAAAAAAAAAAAAAAAAAAAACTCCAGTTGTAGACTGCTGTTATTTTGAAAGGTCTGATCCACGTGGCAGACACTATCACTTGCCTCTCAGTGCCCACTCTTCCTTAACAAAGATCTCAGCTGTAAGAGCTACACACTAGACAGGGATGGCCATGGGAACAATGTTAGGGAACGGAGCTTGAAGAGGAATCAAGAAAATCACCTTAAAAACCAGGATGTGGGCCGATAAACCTGCCATGAAGTCACCAGGACTCAAGTTCAGATGCCAGAATCTACATAAATGCTAAGTGAGGTGCCAGGCAGCCATCCATAATCAGGTCTTGGGGACATGGAGGCAACAGATCTCCTCAGACTGGGAGTGTAAGTGAGCTCTGAGATGCCGCTTCATGAATATGGTGGGGGATCAATATGGTATGATTCCTGATATAAGCCCTGGTCCTCCATATGCACACACACACACACACACACACACACACACACACACACACACACACACACCACACAAAAATACAAACATGCATAATACACATATATACACAAACATGTAGACACACACAGACAAAGACACACACAGGCAGTGGGAAAACCAGAAAGCATCTCTTCTCATTTCCTTTTTCCTCATCCTGATGTCTGAGATACAGATATGAAGGCTGGAGCACTGGCAGCCACAACAGTTCATGAGGAAGAGATTGCCCCCATGGCAGTATCAGAAGTGGAAGGACTTCTGGGGTCCTGGCCATATTCTGGGGCTGCCACACCTGCCTCATCTTGTCTCGTGTGAGGAAAAAGTTCTCTTTTCAGAGCCCCCTCAATTAGAATCTTCCTGTTATATCCCGAATGTATTTCCTGCTGAGATAGCAGGTACTAGCAATGGAGTGAGGGAGTGCTTATTCAGCAGTGCATGGATGATGGCTATTTCTGCACTTGGATGCCTGCTTGACACATCTGAAAGCACAGATGGCAGGTCACAGAAGGATGGGTGACGTCAGCCACTTGGGGTAATCAATGAGAGAACTCTTTCCATGTGTCTCCCCCCCCCCCACCCCACAATCCCTCCCGATCTGCATGGAGGTTGTTAAAAAGGATCTCCTGGATGGGATGATTATAGATACTTCCTTTCTCTCATTGCAAAAGTTTCCTTCACGAGCTGTCTCAATAGTCACCAGACAGAAGGTATTGGCCGTCACTCAGAGCCTGCTGCCTGTGTCAATCTGGAGCGAAGCACTCGGAAGGATGGGCTTGTCAATGGGCCTCAGTGATGAAGGTCTTCTAGAGGATTTACAGCCCCCTGCCTTCAGGGCTACCAGCTGGGCAGAGACCAAGTGCCCAAACTTCTGAACACCTCCTTGAAGGATCAGCGTCAGAGATAAGCCCTGAAGTGCATTTAGTCACACAGGACATTACAGACAAAGGGACTAGATCAGGGGTTGCTTAGAGGTTCTCATGGATGTCAGGGGTAGCAGGAGACCCCCTCCTGGAGGAGGCTGGGGTGACTATCAAGGGCAGGCTGGACCCATGTGATGCCCTCAGGATGCCCACTGAGGAGGGCATGTCTCCTAGTTGCTGGCTTGGGGGGTCAAGCATGACTGAAGTTGAGATGGATGGAGGTGCTTATTGGCGCTCACTCAGCACAGAGAGTCTTAGAGTGGATGGAGAGAGAGATGAGGAAAAGAGACAGAGAAATGAAATGAGGGAGGAAGAGGGGGAGGAGCAGGAGGAAACACTACAATATCACCAGAAGGTGACTTGCTCTCATCTTGTCAAGGAGGAAGGAAGAGGAGGGAGAGGCAATGAGGGCATGGTGGGTAGAGAGAAGAAAGAGAATGGCTAGGGAGAAACACCAGCTGGAAAAGTGTTTGCCATCCAAGTGTGCGGGCATGGGTTTGATCCCCCAAACACACATCATAAAAGCTAGGCTTGGCGATGCATGCTTGCTTTTCCAGTGCTGGAGAAGCAGAGACAGGTGGGTATCCGGGGCTTCTTGGCCATCCAGCCTAGCCTATTTGGTGACCTCTGGGCCAGTGGGAGACTGTTTCAAGGTGGACAGCTTCTGAGGTTGATCTCTGGCCTTCCACACTTGAATGTATATACCGGTACACATGTGATCACTCAAAGGTGGGGGCAGGCAAAGAATAGAAGTGGAGAGAGGAGGGGGAACAAGAAAGGTAGAGAGGTTTGGAGTGAGACAGATGCCAGAGGAGTGGGAGTTTTTTTTGGGGGGGGGGTTGGGGAGAAGGGCAGAGCAGGATTGAGCTAGGAGAGGAAAGCCCAGAGAGATGGACAAAGCGAAAGTCACGGAAATGGAGCAGGATGGACAGAGAAGCAGAGGGACTGGGACGTTGTGGCCCAGCCAGTGTTAAGAGGGAAACAGAGTTCTGTGAAGGATCTTTGGGCCCTGCCAGTAGTCTAGCTGTGAATGGAGGCTGCTTGGGGCAGAAGCCTGGGTCAGCAACATTTCTTTTGTTGTGCCTTAGTCAGCTACACTCAGAGATCCTGAGATAAAATAATAGCTCCCAGAGTGAAACTCCCCCCTCTTCTAATCCTGCTCCCTAAAGAATTACTTGAGCTACAACGGTAATGAGACCAGAGGCCACTTGCAAAGTCATCATTGGCCTGAGAACTCTGCGCAGCCATGTGAAGAGCTGTGGGAAAGTCCCTCCAGCCACGCCCACCCCTCCACACAGCCACGTGCACTCCTCACGTACAGCCTCCCTGGAGGCCCCTTTCCAGTGCGCTGGATCAAACTCCTTATCACTAAAGAGCCTTTCCTTCTCAGGGCAGCAGGTCTGCTTGCCAGTGAGTGATGTTTCATGAGTTCAGAACCAGTACCGGGAAATGGAGGAGCGGGCAAGGCCAGGAGGAGGAAGGAAGAATAAAGGGAAGGGCAGGGAGTGGAGAGGAGGGGAGATGATGGGAGAAGAGAGAAGGTCCATTCGGTGAAGCTGAGGAAGGGATACTTGGCAGGCAATTATGATTCCCAGTAGGGAAAGTGACCAGCTTAGCATCCGTCATCCAAGCCAGCATCCCTCATCCAAGCCAGCATCCCTCAACAAGTTCAGCATCCCTCATCCAAGCCAACATCCCTCAACAAGTTCAGCATCCCTCATCCAAGCCAACATCCCTCATCCAAGCCAGCATCCCTTGTCCAGTCCAGTATCCCTCAGCAAGCTAAGCATCCCTCAGCAAGTTCAGCATCCCTCAGCAAGCTCAGCATCACCCAGCCAGTTTAGCATCTCTTAGCCAGTTCTGCATCCCTTGATAGGCCTGTGAGCAGATGTTGGTCCTCTTGGGTGACCAGCTGTAGAGAAGTAAGGCAGCTGTGTTGTCTGAGGGTTTCTAACCATGGGGGCCATCTGCACCTCTTGAAAAAACCCAGCTCTTACTCTTGTCTCCTGAGAAGGACCCCAGCCTTCTCTAAGTGGTACCAGCTCAAGCCTCCACGGAGGACACTGGGATCAACTGTGGTCCTGAACAATAAGGCCAGCCCATGAGCACCGTTCATCGCCTTGCTCCTCAGGGTCACATGTTCCAGATGGCTCAGTGAGCCTCTGGTGGTACCGGCTGCACTGCTTCTGGGTAGGGTGTGGCTCTTTCTGCAGGCAGATAGAGGACTGTTTCAGGGCTGACCTCATTTCCTTGAAGATGTACAAACCTGGGTGAGGATGGAGCCAGCTAGAGAGAATAGCACCGGGGTGTGAAAAGGAGTCTGGCTTTGGTACTAGTACCATCCCACTGGCTGCCAGGTCCCCACATTTCAATCAGCTGGGCTAATCCATGCATTGTTTGGCATAGGTGAGTCTGAGCTGGGTCCAGGTCACTGGTGGCCTGTGGTCACAGATGGTGCTCAGACCTGCCTTTCCAGTCCACAGGATAGAGATATTTAGCAGCCCCCAAGACCCTCAGTAGGAGCTCTTAACATTGCACTGGGGCCAAATAGGAAGCCCATGGCCTCTAGTTCTACAGCCTGGATCATGCTTTCTAGGCTCTGAAGTTTGCCTTAGTACTGAGTGGCTTGGCTATCACCAACCAGCTTTCTCTCTGCATCTCATCCTGTCTTTCACTCCATGTGCAAGGAGGGGGGGGGGTGTTTCCTTTGGCCTCTCTCAGTGCTTAAGCAGTATGCTTTCCTGCCCTCCTTCTTGGTCCACCATAACAGGTGGTGGTCACATCTCTGCTGCCCCTCCACCTAGGTGCCCTTTGCTGGAAGCTTATCCTCTCTGCTCAAGAGCAGGAGTGTGAACTGAAGTGATGGAAGACAGGGAGGGACTGGCTGGAGATGCCGTGTTTTCTCTTTGAAGCTCTGACATGCCAGGCCACCAGCTCATGCCACTTGGAACCTTAGGAATGCCCTGGAGCCTGCACAGCCTCCAGCTGCTTCTCCTTCTGCTCCCATAAACATGGACAGACCCACAGCAAATTAACCCTTTGCTTAAGTTAGCCCAGAACTGCATTCAATTAGAGAACCCTCTCTCCCACTGTCTGTCCTTGATGTGGGCACTGTGGCTTTTGTTCTAGGAACCCTCACTAGTCACTCGACATTCCATTAACCCTTTGATCCCCAGCAGGGTCAAAGCTGAGACAGAAAGGTAGAACCCAGGGTTAGCAATGCTAGCTTCAGCTCATTTTATCTGCTGCCTCGGTCTCCCATTGTAGAAACACAAAAAATGGTGGTAAGCCGCCCTAAAGACAGCCTGCACAGCTGTGTGGTAGCTAAGCTACAGATTTCCTATCAAGTCCTTCAGGAATGCGCTCTTTGACCATTAAATCGCCCAGCAGGGGGCAGGGGAAGAAAGGTGATCTCCCATTCTCACTGTCAGAGGAGTTGTTACTAACTTGCAAAATCCTCTAGTCCATCTAGCAAATCAGAAAGTCTGGAGGTAAAAAGAAACTTTGTGTGTGTTTGGGGGGGGGGGGTGGTGGTGGTGGGGGGGAGGGACAACCTCTGCTTCCTCCTTGCCAGCTGGCTCTGTGGGAGACACTTCAAACTTTCTTTGCCAAGACAAGTGGTTCACTTGGGCCTGTGCAGTGATTTGTTTACAGTGTGACATTGTCTCAGGGATCCTGTAGCTGCTGGCAGGTGATGTTGGCCATTTAATGAAATCTTACTAGGAAGAGACCTTCTACTGAATCCTGGAGCAGAGCATAAAAAGGAAGCAGGACTGGCAAGATTTTAGTGGCATTTGACCCAAAGCTTCCTCCTGGAGGAACACTAGCTTTTATAGTACCAGGAGGTTCTATGTAAAGTTGACAAAGGTGGGAGAAGCAATTAGGTGTCCTGTCCAGCTGGGATGCCTATGAACCACAGCAATGACCAGCTATCCCTAAGGGTGCAGTAGTAGCACTTCTATCTTGGCTGTAACCAACAGCTGTCTGATTGGACTTAAGGCCCACTCAACAGGAGGGGAATCATATGGGGTATTCAAAGCATAGCCAGCTTCCTCGGGGATAGCGAGATCATGGATCATAGAGGAGAACCCATGGCTAAAACTTACTAAACCAGCATGACTCCCACTGCTTTCTAAAATTTATGCTTATGCTCTAACTTCTCATCAAAGAGGCTTCTCTGCCGCAGACAGAGACCTTCAGAGAAAACCTCACATGGTCAAAACTGAGAGAAAAACCTATGGTAGGGCACCCAGCCCTAATGGATATATTCAAAACTAAAACCCTGGACCCAAGGCTCAAGGAACTCCATGAAAGAGAGGACAGAAAGATGCTATGAGCCACAGGAATGGGAAGTCTGGGCTGAGAGTGTCTCCTAGGAACAACAGGGAAGCTGCACCCCTGCCACCTTGACAACATGGCTGCCCGAAGAAGACCCAAACAGTAACAACACCCACTGACACACTGACACAGAAGGGAAAATTCTCAAGAGGTCTCATCCCCAGACCAAGAATCACAGGCCACCAAGGAATGCTGGGAGAAGGAGAACAGCATTCCCCAGGGATGGGCCCCCTAACTGGTTATCCAATACCAAGTGGTCAGTCCTGAAATCATATTCATACAAGCAACACTAAATGAACCAAGTATGTTGTATTTATGTACTTATGCATATATAGGTATAACAATAGCAAAGAAAAAGGGGCCAGGAATTCTCGAGAGAGTGGCTGGTGCCAGGTAGAGAAAGGAAAGTGGTAGATGATATAACTATATTTTAACTATAATTCAACTAAATATAAATAAAAATAAGTTAAAACAAACAAACAAAAAACCTACGAAGGAATGAAGGCAGAAATTGTTGACCACACTACTCCTGCTATTGATTATTAGAACTCCAACCCAGGGGTCCATTTCTAAGGATAGGGCAAATTCTGCTCTTTGCCTCTGAGGCCCAGAACTAATGTGCATTCAGAAGCCAAGAGAACCGACAGGGCACTGTGTCAGCCTGTTTCCATTGCTGTCACACCGGGCAGACTTGAACAAGTGCTCACACCTGTCTCGAGTGTAGATGTGTGCATGAGTCCATGCACCTGTGTGTAAATGCTTGTGGAAGCCAGCTTTTATCAGTCTCTAATGATAATGATGATTGTTATTAGGGACAGAGCCTCACTCCATAGCCTTGACTGATCTGAAACGCATTATGCAGACCAAGCTGGCCTTGAATTCACAGAGGAGACGATGCCTCTGCCTCCCCAGCTCTTGGATTAAAGCTGCGAACCACCATGCCTAGTGCACAAATTATTTCCTGTCAACTTGATAGAAACTTGAGTCACCTGGGAAGAGAGGACCTCTGTTGAACGACTGCCTCCATCAGATTGGCCTGTAGGCATGTGTGTGTGTGTGGTTCCTTGACTAATGATTAATGTTGGAGACCCACCCACTGTAGGTAGTGCCACCCTGGGCAGGTGGTCCTGGGTTGTATCAAAAAGTAGGCTAAGCAAGCCATGAGTAGCAAGCCAGTTGCCAGTACTCCTCCAAAGTTCCCACCTCTGCTACTGCTTGGGTCCTTATCCTGACTCCTCTCCGTGATTCAACATGACTGGAACATGTAAGTTATTCCTCCCCAAGCTGCTTTTGGTTATGGTGTTTATTACTGTTTGGTTCTGGCAATAGAAAGCAAACCAGGATACCTGGCCTCTGCCTTATGCTTTGAGGCAGGGTCTCTCACCAAACCTAATGGGACTCATTAATAAAGCCAGACTGGCCAGCCAGCAAGTTCTAGGGAATCTTCCTGTCTCTGCCTGGCCAGTGCTGGGATTGCAAGTATGCTCCACCACATCGATCCATGAAGGTTCCAGGAACACAAACTCGGATCTTGTTACTCACGGAACTGTCTTCCCATCCCCGAATTCACAATACCTCCATCTACAAATGGGACCAACCAGTGCCTTTTTTTTTATAAGGCTGGAGCATCAAGAGATGCAGAAGCCCACACAGCATGGCTCTTCTTTAGGATCCTCCAGATTGGGCTAGGGTATTTGGGAATGTAGCCCTGAAGCCGGTCCCTTCCTGTGTTGGAATCATGGGTAAGGATATTGTCCTCTTACTGAGAGCACGTTGGCTCCATAGGTGCAAACTTTCTTTTCCTCCCATACATCCGGATAGACAACAGGGTTAACTTAACAACATTTTGCAATAGGCAAACAGTAACTGAACCCAGCGACTACAACCAGTGACCAGCAGCCAGCTTTGGCAACCAGAGAGGAAGGTGTTCTCTTGTATGCTTCTATTCGAAGGTCCCGAGGAGCTCACCTACCTGATAGTTTGATGTTGCAGGGAGTCTGGGTCTGTGGCATTCACTGTCAGCAGCACACTGCCCACAGAGATGTTCTCCTGTTTAGTCACCATCATGGGGTCCGGGTAGAAGACTGGTCCCTCGTTGACATCCAGGACTGTGATGTGGACAGTTGCCGTGGAGCTGGGGCCATAGGAGACGTCGGGTACCAGTGGGTCCTCATTCTCCACTTTGATCAGCAGGGTGTGAAAGGCAGAGATCTCATAGTCCAGGGGCTGGTGGAGCAGACAGAAGGGTGTTAGAAAGGCACACACCCTGGGCTTCATGCCTACTTTGTACTTGGTCCTTTTGGCATTGCATGAGCAGCTGTGAGCATGTGGGGAGAGATCTGGGCTTCATGGTTTAAGTCTTGTGCCATTTCAGGGGTCTTTAAGAAGAAGAATATGAGGTCTGGGAAGGTGGCTCAGTTGGGAGAGGTTTGGTTAGTGTGCACAAAGCCTTGGGTTCCATCCCAAGTCCATCACAAGACCAAGCGTGGTGGGACATGAAATCCCAGTGCTCAGAGAAACAAGAGGATCGGGATTTCATTTCAGTGTGACCCAATTTAGAATCACCTGGGAAGAGAGTCTTAATTCAGAATTATCCAGATCGGGTTGGCCAATGGGCCTGCCTGTAGGGCATTGTCTTAATACTTAATTGAGGTGGGAAGACCCAGACTGAACGTGGGAAGTTTCAGGGTTGGGCCCTGGACTGTGTAAGAGTGAAGCAAGCAAGCAAGCAAGCAAGCAAGGGTCCAGACATTTATCTCTCTGCTCTTTACTGTGGATGTCTTAAATCCCTGCCTTGACTTCCTTTCAATTATAGACTGTAACTTGGAAGTATAAGCCAAAACCAAGCCAAGCCAAACCAAACCAAACCAAAACCCCTTTCTCCACTAATTTGATTCTTTTCAGGGCAATTAAAAAAATCACAGCAACAGAAAGGAACTTGAATGAAGGTCATTGGATACCTGGTCATTGGTCAGCCTGGGCTAAAAATCTTTCTCAAACAAACAAACAAACAGAAAAGGAACAGGGCACAAGCAAACATGAACTTGGTGCAACACTGTTGTGTTTTGGATGGAAAAAGTAAATGAACACCCCCACCCCCGACTCGAGCCTTAGTCACTGGCAATGCTGATGCTGTAAGGTTTCCAGACTGTAACCCATAATTCATGACTTCAACATCCCTGGGGGTTCAGTGAAGGAGAGACCCCTAAGGCCTGGGATCCACCAGAGTGTGGGATCACCCCACTTTTATTACTCGACTAGACAGGTGGAACAGGTAAATCTAGCTTCACTCCTAAAGCTGCTGCCCTGCCTTGACTTCCTCACAATATATGATTGCCTTGCTTTATATATATTGGGGGCCCTGTTATCTTTTGTTCATATCCCACTAACCTGAGAATAACTCACTGCTGAATCCTCTTCCCTTTGATTCTAAGAACAGATTTTTGCCCATGCCAAGAGATACTCTTTATCAGCAACCCTGCTAAATACATTTCAGACAAGTGCCAGGGAGCCAAGACAGTTGGGGAATAGTTACTTGTTCTAATTGGGACACTTAAGGAGACAGAAACCTCTGACTTGTTGGGCCAGACTATGCTGAGGGCATGTACAAAATAGAGGGAGGTGTGTATCCACGTGCATTTGTATGTATGAGAGGACTCAGGGTGGGATCCCAGAACCAGAGGGACGGGTTAGGGCCATGTCATTTCCTGTGGTGCATTCTCAGGGGAGAGAAATCAGGAGACAGATGAAGATCTTGTAAGATGTAACCTGCAGGGATATCTGTCAGGAGTCTTCTAGGAGAGGCTGAGGCTAGCAGGTAGCCTTCCTGGAGGTGGCCCAGTGTTTTTTCAGTGGCCTAGCATGTGTGAGCTCTGAGAGGCAAGATCCTAAGAGACGTCATCTCAGATTGTTTCTTGCAGCTGATATGATTTTTCCTATCATTATTAAATAGTCTAATGATTCCTGGGCATTAGCCCACCCTGTTGAGCAGATTTTCTTCAGATCAATGAAAATGTACCAACATGTAGTAATGCTGTATAGACAAATTGATGATTTCATAATTCCTGATAATGATTTTATAGAATTCCTGATTTGATTCTAATGATTTTAGGAAGAAAGTTTTAAAAGATGGTTTTAGAAAGATAAATTTAGAATCAAGAATAGAAGGTGCCCCCTCCTCATAGAATAGTAAGTAAAGGCTGCATAAGAAGGAATCCAGTGAGCTTTTACAATTACACTAAGAAGAGAAATAGACGTGGGACAAACTGGTGATCAAGGAAAAACATTCAATCTAGGTCAGGTCCAAGGATGAAGCCACAGGTGTGCACTGTGATAAAGCAAGGCCATGTGAAACTGTTGCTTTGAGGTCACTACTTTTAACATCCTTCTGTAACTCCCCTTTTGTGTAACATTTTATCTATGAGGTAATTTTCTAAAGAACTTTTGTCTAAGGAGGTCTAAGGCCAGAGAAAAGGAAGAAAGTGTAGCATCTGGGGCTCTGCCTGCCTATACATACATGTGTACGTATGTAAGTATGCATAAACACTTGTAGAATTAATGAGACGCAGGTGGCCAGGCTTGACAAGAATGTATGTGTGTGTATGAGTGTGTATGTATTTGTGAATATTGCCTGTGTAAAAGACTTTATTTATTTATTTATTTTTTTTTGCTTTTCTCTCTGGTTCATGAAGAATTAAAGAGTTCCAAGCCTCTCTCTCAACTGGGCAGCAAAAGGGAAAAGAAACCAGCGCTTATTAGCACAAAATAGTAAGAGAATCACAGAGAAAGAAACCAGGGCAAGGCCAGGGGTCATCAGTCTTTGACTTTTTTCCGATGCTGAATCTACCCACTCAGTACCTAATACTTATTAATACACTATTACTTAACCCTAAAGGTCAGGGCAGGCTACTGGCAGATGTCAGAGAGGAATCCTGGTGAGGGTCCAGTATTGACAGTGTAGCACAGGTCAGAGGTCTGGAGCCAGACCACCGACTCATTGCAATGAATGTTTGCTAATCAAGAACGTGTGGACAAAGATATACACGACGGGACACACTGTGACACACTACAGTTTCCATGATGAGGTTTTAAAAAATTTTTTAATGTTTTGGGGGTAGGGAGGTTGCAAGGGTAGAGGGCACCCTTATATGAAGGTGGGATTGGGTGATGATGTGAAATTCACAAAGAAGCAATAAAAAGTTGAAAAAAAATGTATCCTTTGAGATGAAGTAAACAATTTTGTCATCTAGGTGGCTTCTGGTCATGGCATTTATTTTCCTCCGGTCTGGGCAAACACATGTTGGGGACCACCAAGTCCCACCCCAGGATACATGATAGAGATAAGTATCTACTCA
Organism: Mus musculus; assembly: GCF_000001635.26. Taxonomy (NCBI): domain Eukaryota; kingdom Metazoa; phylum Chordata; class Mammalia; order Rodentia; family Muridae; genus Mus; species Mus musculus. The sequence goes on along the minus strand of NC_000074.6, from coordinate 119,239,061 downwards.
AGTTTTTCCATGAAGCTGCAGGCTGGCAAGTTACCAGCATCCTCTATAGACCCAGAAGATGGCCAGGGTGATGGTATTTCATGCTTTTACCCTTTGGAAAGCAGTAGCCTTGGATGGCCAGTGACAGGTTCCCCTGACAGCTCTGTCATTGTATTATTACGGAGGAAGAACTGGGGTGACCAAGAGGTGGGGAAGGGCAGGAACCTAGGCTCTGTGTCTTCTAGAAATCAGGTATGTCTGTGATCTGCCATGCTCAATAGCTCTGGTACTGATATGATGTAGTTGCTGACGGCATTCTGTACTGGTTCATTTTTATTGTCCATTTTACACAACACAGAAGTCTCCAGAGAAGAAGGAAACTCTGTTGAATAATTGTCTGATTCAGAGAGATGAGGGGGGGGAGAGGGAGGGAGGGAGGGAGGGAGGGAGGGAGGGAGGGAGGGAGGGAGGGAGAGAGAGAGAGAGAGATCCTGCTCTGATTTCTGTCAGTGATAGACTGTGACCTGGAAGGATAATTTGCCACAAGTCCTTTCTTCCCCCAAGTGACTTTGGGTCAGTGTTTCACCACAGTAACAGAAGGCAGACCAGCACAGACTATGGGGTAGGCAGGATAACGTTCCCATAGTTCTCAGTTCTATGAGTCTAAGGCAAAAATGACTTTGTAGACTTGGTTAAATGAGAGACTCCGAGATGAGAGATTATCTTGGACTACTCAGTGGACGTGATGGGATCACACAGCTCTGTGGAAGAGCGATTGAGTAGAAGATGTGGTTGGCAGGATGACAGACATCAAGGAGCAGCAACTGAGAGGCTGTGTCTGATCTGAAGATATTAGAAGGTCCATGAGGCTCAGGCCATGTTGGCCTCTAGAAGCTTGGATAAGAGGTGGAGTCTCCCTTTGAGGCCCAGGGTTTGCCAGTCCTGACGGCACCTTCAGTTTTGCTCACGGAGGCCCTTGATGGACTTTCAATTATCAAGCCGCACTCATCTTTGTAGATAGTCTCCTAGTGTAGAGTCCTCTGAGCAATTGTATCATATCAGTACCAGAGCCAGTGGTCACGACAGATCACAAACAAAGGTCACACACAAAATGTATGCTCAATTGCTGTACCAAACTGATACAGACTGGAAGTAGCTGGTTCTGTTGAACATTTTACATCTTTGTTCATGAAGTCCTCACTGTGCTATGGGTTGGACACGCTCCTCCCACATTCACATCCTGAAGTCACAGGCTCCTATGTGAGAGTGTTAGCACAAGTGGGGGTCATTAGGAGGTAAGCTGGTCAGGGGACAGGTTAGTGTGAACTGTCAACTTGACAGAACCTATAATTATTCCAGAGGCGGAGCTCTGGGCATGCTTGTGGGGGATACTCTTGATTATGTTGTTTGACCTGGGAGGACTTCTTCATTGTGGGTGGGGCCATTCCCTAGGCAGGGGATCCAGATGGTGCCAACTACAGAAAGGGGGCTGGACCTCATGGGTACATTTATTCCTTGATTCCTTGTGCTCTAATTTCTTACTATAGATGTGGTATCATCAGTTGTCTCAAGCCCCTGTTGCTATGATGGTCACCCTCCCACCCCCAATGATGGACAAAATTAAACTTTTTTCTCTTAAGTGGCTCTTGTCAGAGTTTTATCTATCTATCTATCTATTTATCTATCTATCTATCTATCTATCTATCTATCTATCTATCTATCTTTCAATAGCAGTCTCAGAAAGAAACTAAGGCAGTTATCCAGACCATGACCCCCCTCGCCACAGCAAGGAGAAGGGACCCAGCATCCTTAATTAGATGCTACATTAATTGTGGCTTCTCATACATAAGTAAACAGAGGCACAGAAAAGGTGGGCAGGCACTCTGCCCTGGGACTTGAGATCAAGGTTCCTGCTCTGCCCTCTTTTATTGTCCTTCCCTGCCTTAGAAGCAAACAGGGCCATCTACCAGAATGCTCGAATCAGGGAAGTCAGTCCAACGTCCCTCTCTGGGCTTCCAGGGGGAAATGGCAGAATCTAGCCATGACTTTCTCAACTCTTTCATGGGGCTCTAAGTGTTCATGGGAGGACAGAGACGCCTCCGAGGGGCACCCTTACCTTGACCACAGAGAGCATGCCCTCGTTGGTCTGTGGGTTGGTGTGGATCTCGAAGCTCTGCCCAGGATTTCCATTGATGATGGTGTATGCAGCCCTCCAGGCTCCTGTGGTAGGGTCGTCTTTGTCTTCCACTGTCAAGTTGACAATGACCCCCACAGCTCCCTCCTCCACTGTGGCTTGAAACTGTAGACAAAGCAGGTGGCCATAGTCAGCGTACTGAAATGTATCGAGCAGATGCCAATGACAGAGCTTACCTGTGTACACTACATAAAGAATGCTATACCTATCATTTCATTTAATAACACATAACACAGGCATTATGGTCAAGAAGAAGCTGTGTTCCACAAATCAGCTTTCCCCTGGGCTCAGGCAAGGCTGTGGGACAAACTTAGCTCACGCAGGACACCGTGGATGGATGTTGCCAGGCTAAGGAAGAGGTTGTGAAAACTGTGCCCTCTTTCCAGTTCCTTCTTTCTCTGCCTGGTGGAAAGCACACAGCCAGGAGACCCCAGGGAGGGTGGAGTCACAGGATGATGAAACTTGGGCCTTCAGTCTCTCATGGAGGGGGTCAGCTAAGAGCCAGGAGCACTTTTATTTTGAATTACTGCTGGATAAGAAGTGAGCTCCCGTGGGGTGTGAGCCATTGCAGACATTGTTTGCATGATTTACTATTAAGTGTGGATGTGTGTCTGTGGTAAATGTTTAGATGGGTGTGGCCATGTATGTTGAGGTAAGGGCAGCCTTAGCTGCCTTCCTCGGTGCCTTTGAGGCAGTGTCTCTCATTGGTTTGTGCTAGACTGGCAGACCAGGGAGCTTGAAGGACCCTCCTGTCTCAGCTTCCCCATTGCTGGGATTATAAGTACATGGCTGTCTTTTTAAACGAGGGTTTATAAGGATCCAATTTATAGTCTCAAGCTAGGGCTACAGTACCTTACTGAGTGAGCTATCTCTCTAGCCCTTATGTGTGTTGTTATTGCTGCTTTGCCTACCTCGAACTCACGATGACTTGATCAGAGGATGGCAGGACTTAAGTAGAGGGCCTAAGGTTGGATCCATAATATTTGCCTCCCATCCTGTCCTACCACACCCTGCCCTACTCTCTAATGAGGAGAATCAATCCCGGCCTGCCTAGTTTCTCTCCCATAGCCCACAAGACTAAAAGACTATTTTGCTAAGAAACACAGATGTTTGCAGCTGGGAGCCTTGGTTTTAATTGTACCACATCTCAAACACTTGTTATATGTGGGTGTGGTGGGAATCAATCAATCCATGAAAAATAAGCATTCTCACCAACAGAGAATCTCCTGAGCTATCAGGAGCACATTTCCTTTGAGCGGGGAAACGTGAAGTATTGTTTTGGCGTTTACCTCTGACACACTCAGGTGGACAGTAATCTCTTTGCAAATATTTCATGAACAGGCACGACCAAGGAGCCGACAAGATAAGGAAACATCCAGGAATTTCAATTAGTAGCAGTGAGAATCCAGACACGGTACGATGATGTCAAAAAGGCCTTGTGTTCAAAGAGGAGTAATTTGAGAGATGAGGTTTTGCAAACAGCCACTGATCCATTGACTTTTAAATCATTAATCACGAGCCTCCATATTGAGGCTTGGTTTCCGGGGGGGGGGGGCGGGGGAGAGATGGAGCAGGGATGAAAACTAATCTGTCTGCATATCTGAGCAAACCTGGGCAGCTCATAAGATTCTGAGGATGTATAGCAGCGTGGAGCTTGGCTGCTGGAGGAGGACCATAGGGGATGCTGTCATGTAGAAATGGCTCCAGTAGTAACTACTTTGACCCCATTCCTCTGATTCCTGTTTATGGAAAAGTTGCTACTATCCTTTTGTCCATAACCAAAAGGAGACAAAAAAAAAAAAAAAACCCAAAACTAAAGCGAAACAAACAACAGACAGACAAACGGAAAAAGCCAGAAACCAAAACCAAATCCATCTACAGGATTCCTGAGCCCAGAAACCACGTTTGTGACTCTGACTCCTACCTGCATGCTAGAGTTCCCTATGAGGTTTAATGGTAATTCCTGGGTCCTATGCCAATTCAGTTGGTTAGGGTTAGACCAAAGACTCAAGAGGAAGCTCAGATAATTCTAATGCACAGAGTAGAGTGAGAGGCATGAAGGGCTCAAGTCTAGGTGTGTCACTGTCAGCCCTTGTGGATGGAGGAGGCAGCTGGTCTTGGTGTTAAGGGGTGTCTTCAGCGACTCTGGGCTCAGTGGGGATGAGCGATGTCATTAACAACTTCTGTCTGCTGTGTGCTCAGGATGGGCCCTGGTGACACCAGGCTTCCCTAACCCCTTCAGATTGCAGATGAAGATGAAGGAGAGAAGAAAGTAAAGGCAGGATTCCGTCCCAAGCCCTACCGTAGGTCAAGGACCACACCTTCTTATCTTGAGTTTTAGGAAGCTTTGGTTTCAATCAGTCTGCTGCGGAGGCCATGTAGGATCCACCACTCAGCTTACTCCTCTGGTATATCTATAGCTGGACACCGGAGCCCTGTGCCTCCTCATAGCTGTGGTCCTTGCTGTTCTCGTGACGCGGGCTCTTTAGGAAACTGGGATGTGCTATGGCCTGAACTCTCCAGTTAGATGGATAGGGTGTTATGTCTAACACATAAGTGAGAGGATGCCCAGGCAGAGCAGGTGAGTATCTCATGGTCAAGAGGACATCACTATACAAATAATGGCTTGAGGTGGCTGGAGGCTTTGGCACCAGCTCCTTACACAATGCTCAGGGCATGGAAGGGACTCAGGAGCCGCTTGTCAAATAAACGAATGGTCTTAAATACAGGAGGTGGGAGCAGAAGTGAGGGGTGAGAGAGAATGCAGAAGAGTTAAACCACTGAGGGACTGAGAGGGACTGAGGGGCAGAGTCATTGGCTGGCACGCGATGTTCTACTTGCCTGCATAATCTGGAAGGCAGAGTCAGACGGATCTCTCTCGTTCCTTGGTGGCTTTTGTGGACTATGTGATGGCCAATTTTGGTTGCAACTTGACTACACCTGGGATCAACTAAAATCATGCCCATGAGGGACTTTTTAAAAAATATTTATTTATTTATTTTATGTGAGTATACTGTAGCTGTCTTCAGACACATCAGAGGAGGGCATCGGACCCCATTACAGATGATTGTGAGCCACCATGTGGTTGGTGGGAATTGAACTCAGGACCCTTGGAAGAGCAGTCAGTGCTCTTAACCACCGAGCCATCTCCCCAGCCCATGAGGGACTTTCTTAACCATACTACCTGAAACAGGAGGACACAGCCTACATGGATGACACTTCTTGGTGGTGGCTGACATAAAAGGACATGGAAGGAGGAAGCGGCTTTTTGCCTGCTTGCCCTCTTTCTTGCTGGCGAGTTCCTCTATCCTGTTGCTAAGGCAGGCCTTCTCAGCAATTAAACCAGCCTCTCTGGGATTCTAATGTAGACTGAAGATCAGCTCTCTGGGAGTCCTCCATGATTCGAGTGCTAGACTGGGGTTCCTGAGATATCCAGCCTCCTGGAATGAACAACAAGATTCTTCACCTTTTTGCAGGGAGACGGCCGTTGTTGGGCCACCTGGACCATATGCAAGCTAAAAACTCTTTTGGTATATATTATATATATTAAATGACTTATAGCCATGCTATCTATCAGTTCTGGTCTGAATTTGCAGGCAAATCTGAGCAAGGCAACCCAGACCTAGGAAGACAAACATGGCATGTGCTCACGTAGAAGTGGATATTAGCTGTTAAGTAAAGGATAATCATGCTACAATCCACAGCTAAGTAACAAGGGGGGCTTGAGGGGAGGGAGAATGCAAGGATTTCCCTGGGGAGGGGAAATAGAATAGACTCTGTCAGTAGATCAGGGTGGTGTGTGTGTGTGTGTGTGTGTGTGTGTGTGTGTGTGTGTGAGCACGTGTGCATGCATGCACATGGGGACAGGAGGGATCAGGTGGGGAAGGGAGGAATTGGGGGAGAGAATATTGAAAGAGGTGACTGGAACAGGGGCCATTTAGAGAGCAATGTGGAAATCTAGTGCAGTGGAAACTTCCTGGAACCTATGAGGGTGGTTCTAGGGTCACCTGGAGGGTGACTCCTAGTAATGATGGACACAGGAGCCCAAACCTGCCATCTTCTGTAACTGGGCAAGTCTTGTGGTGAGACTGGGACACCAATTCAACAACAAACTTCCCTGACTTCCCTGCCTGCAGGGTGTGCTGGGGCAAGTGTGGCTCAGAGCTTGTGGGTGTGGCCAACCAAGGACAGGTCTAACTTGAGGCCCAAGTCACAAGAGGGAGCCCATATCTGACCCTGCCTGGATGGCCAGGAACTGGAAGCCAGATGGCCCAGAGACCAAGTTTAGAACCAAACATGACTGATTTTTAAAAAAGTTGGTGAAATGATTCCTAAAGATAGTCTGTTTTACTCATAGATTGGCATCTAGACCAATCATCATCAGAGAGTGCTCATCCAGCAACTGATGGGAGCAGATGCAGAGACCCACAGCCAAACATTAGTCACAGCTTGGAGAGAAAGTAGAAGAGTAGGCTGGTGAGATGGCTCAGTGGGTAAGAGTGCTGACTGCTCTTCCGAAGGTCCTGAGTTCAAATCCCAGCAACCACATGGTGGCTCACAACCACCTGCAATGAGATCTGATGACCTCTTCTGGAGTATCTGAAAAAAGCTACAGTGTACTTATGTATAATAATAAATAAATCTTTTGGGCTGGAATGAGCAGGAATCATAGAAGTAGGACACCAGAAGAGCATGACCCAAAGAATCAACTAAGCAAGACTCACAGTGGCTCACAGACACAGAAGTGGCAACCAGAGAGCCGACATAGGTCTGCGCTAGGTCCTCTGAATACGTGCTGTGCTTTTTGTAGGATCCCTAACAGTGGGAGTAAGGGTGTCTCTGACTCTTTTGCCTGGTCTTGGGACCCTTTCCCTCATATTGAGTTGCTTCATCCAGCCTTCATATGAGGGCTTCTGCCTAGTCTTACCACATCTTGTTATGCTGTGCTGTGTGGTTGATACCACTGGGGGGCCTGCTCTTTTCTTAAGGAAAATGGAGGAGAGGGGAGGTGGGGGGAGGACTGAGAGGAGTGGAAGGAGGGAGCTGTGATCAGGATGTATTGTATGAGAGAATAATAAATGAGAGAGATAGTGATTCTTTTTTTTTTTTTTTTTTTTTGATTTTTCAAGACATGGTTTCTCTGTGTAGCTTCGGCTGTCCTGGAACTCACTCTGTAGACCATACTGGCCTCAAATCTACCTGCCTCTGTCTCCCTAGTGCTGGGATTAAAGGCTTGTGCCACCACACCCGGCTGAGATATTGATTCTTAAGTTTTGCCTTCGTTGAGCTCTCCATAATTTTATGGCCTTTAAAAATTACATTCTATGGTATGAGGAAATGAATTACAGTTTTCCTTGATTCTCAAAGCCCCCTCCCTATCTCAGGGCCTATCATTAAAATCCAGTGGTAGTTGGTGGAGGGACAAGAACCTGCTGCTCAGAACAAAACACAGTGAGTAGCATATGGTCAGGTTTGAAGATCTGATGGATGGACCAATGAGTTTATGTATGATAAAGTCATACATAAGCCACCAGTGTGTGAGTCAAGAATGCATCTTCTCTCACAATGGAGAGGTTTCCATGCCTGTTGTACCTACTGAAGGGGCTGCCATAGGACACCATGTTAATGTGTGTAATCCATATGAAATGGGGGAGAGAGGTGTCCTAGAAATTCCCACGAGCACATTCTGTGGGCCTCACATGTTCTGTTTTGTTGTTTTGTTTTGTTTTGTTCTGAGACAGGGTTTCCATGTGTAGCTTTGGCTGTCCTAGAACTCTCTTTATAGACCAAGCTAACCTGAACTCAGAGAAATCCACCTGCCATCTAAGTGCTGGAGATAAAGGTGTGTGCTAACACTCTTGGCCTCACATGTCCTTAGAGATAGCTACATTTACCCATCATCTGCCCATGTACCTATGTATCCATGCATCTGTCCATCTATCCATTTTCCATCCATCATCCATCCATGCATCCACCCACTCACCCATCCATCATCCATCCATTTATGGATCCATCCATGTATTCATCCATGTATCCATGCATCCATTTATCCATCCATCCATCTATCCATCCATTCATCAATGTATAAATGCATCCGTTTACCCATCCATCAACCATCCATCCATCCATTCATCCCTCTGTCCTTCTATTCATTTTCCGTCCATCTTTTGTCTAACTACTCAACTTCCATCCATTTACCATCTATATATTTAGTAATTCAACTGTCCGTTTCTCCAACTACCCATCTGTCCGTCTTTTATTTATCCTTCATTCAACAATTCACCCTCTACCTTTATCCATCCATCCATCTATCCAGAGACTAACAAGCAAAGCAGATATAGTGTATTTTATAGTGGATTTATAGAACAGAAAGAGAAGCAGATAGAAAAGAAATGTATAACTACAAAAAGATGTTCACTGCTCCAAGAAAAGGGGCATAGTTCTAGGAGAGCCTGCAGCATTGTGCTGGTGGGGGCAGGTACCCGTACCAGTTTGAGGAAGCACATGGGGAAGAACTCCCCAGAAAGTAAAAGAAGAGAAACCTGAATGAGGTAAAGAGGGCAAAAGCATTCACTCCTGGCACCAGAAAGAGCAGGGGTTAAGACCAGGCCTCCAGAGAGGCTGAGAGGCCGGAGGAAGGAAGGGTGTGGGCGGAACACAGGGGCTCCATTGAGAATCATTTCACAATGGGCTGCGGGGGAGCATTGTGGGTAGAGTTCGATGGTGTGGGGTGTTGGGAGCTACCGAAAGGCATATTTAGATTTGCCTAGAAGCAGTCAAGAAACTGGGTTATGTTCAAATACTCCTGTGAGAATTTTGAAAAAAAAAATAAAAATCTTTAAATATATAAAAAAATATTTCAACACAGTTATTATACTCTTTGTTAAGACTATTATCTGATTCTTGCATAACCGTGAAGCCAGTTTCCTCAAGCATCCATTTAGAAACTCATTACTGCTTAATTAAATACTCATTCTATTAATTCCATTCAATGTTTTAACCCCATTATGTAATTCAAGAATGGGAAAATTAAATAGATTAAAATGAAATAGTACCATTTTACATTTCTATAGCCATGTTCACTTTTGTGATTTAAAAACAATAGATAGGCATTAATTTACCAAAGCAGAGCTGCAGTAGTTATGGATTGTAACATCACTTCTTTTAATTAGAAAAAATAGATAAAGTTATTTTTCTGTTAAACTGTGTAGCAAATCAAACACCAGATGTAGAACACAGTTTTGCATAACCGGGGTGGGCCGGTGGCTCAGTGGTTCGGGACGATGCCTGGAAGTCTGGAAGCTCATTTAGTTCTGAACTGTTTTACCCTCGTTCTTTGGAAAGTGGGTGAGTTTTGCAATGACCATCAAAATGAGGTTGAATTGGCCACAGAGATCCTCATCAGCAAGATGGGGGTGGGGGCTTGGGTTATTTTAATTTTAATTTATTCTTGTGTGTGAATACATGTGCACATGAGTGTGGAGGGCAGAAGCCAATGTCAGGTGTTGTGGTGGTTTGAATGAAAATGTCCCCATATGCACATAAGGGGTGGCACCATTAGGGGGTGTGGCCTTGTTGAAGTAGGTGTGGCCTTGTTGGAGGAAGTGTGTCATTGTAGGGGTGGGCTTTGAGGTTTCAGATGCTTAAGCCAGATGCAGTCTGTCTGTCTGTCTCTGTCTCTGTCTCTGTCTCTGTCTCTGTCTCTCTGTCTCTCTCTGTCTCTCTGTCTCTCTCTCTCTCTCTTCCTGCTGCCATCAGATCTGGACGTAGAACTCTCAGCTGCCTCTCCGCACCATGCCTGCCTGGATGCTTCCATGCCTCCCATCATGATGATAACGAACTAAATCTCTGAACTGTAAGCCAGCCCCAGTGAAATGTTTATCCTTTGTAAGAGTTACCGTGGTCACCGTGTCTCTTCACAGCAATCGAAACCCTGACTAAGACGGGTGTCTTCCTCAATCGCTTTCCACTGTATTTTTGAACAATCTGAACCTAGAGCTCCTTTCTTCTTCCCAGGGACTTGAATTTAATACACACAGAATGGCTGCTTCCTCCCATAGAATGGTCAGTCTGCATGTTAGCCTGGAGAGCAATGCCCGGCTCACTTCCCGCCTGGAAAGCTGCAGGTCAGCAGAAAGCAAGAGCAGAGGCGGCTCAGGGTCTTGCCTGACCCTACAGAGAACGGACTGTTTAGAGTGCTGACGTTGAACTTGGAAAGCTGCCACTCTCTCATTTGAGCCTTGGCTTTGCAAAATTAAAAGATGAAGTATCAGGAATCGCTCTAATCCTTATTTATTTCCGAGGATAAAGAGGCAAGGTAAAGTCTGCGAGAAATCTAACTAGCAAACATGTTCATGACTTTGTGTTTACATAAAGGATATGGCTTCCTGGAGGAACCTAATCTCTAGCTCAGAGTTGAACGGGTAAAGACTGTGATTATTATAAATATGATAGAGTGCACTGAACGAGCCTGGCATGTCACTCAGCATATATAGTAACGGGTGTGAGTTGGAAATGTCAACTTGCCACGCCCTGGAACCACCTGAAGAGAGAGTTTTAACTGAAGAATTATCTAGGTTAGATTGGCATGTGGTCATGGATGAAGGGTATTGTCATGATTATTAACTGATGTGGGAGAACCCACCCTGAATGTGAGTGTCATCTGGGCCTTGGACGATCTAAGACTGAAAGAAGCCAGCTGAGCATGTGCAGGCAAACGGCAGCATGGCTACGCCAGTTGAGCATGCGCAGACTATCAGCGGCATGGGTATACACACTATTCTGAATGCTTGCCCGTGGACACAGTACCTTAATCTCCTGCCTTGACTTCCCCACAACAGTGGACTGTAACCTGGAATAACAGGCCAAATACATTTCTTTCCTTCCCTAAGCTGCTCTTATCAGAGCATCTGTCACAGGAATAGACACTAGGATGGGGGATTCGAATTTGTCAGCATTGATAACAAGGGCAGAGTATGCTATGTAACATATAAATTCTTCATAATAAATTGGACAGGGTGGTTCAGCCCTACCGTGACACTTCATTCTTCCCATAGTCGACTTTATAATGAGGTTATGTGCATATGCATTTTGTTTCTCTGTGTGCCCGTGGACAAAGCTTTGTTCTTAGTGATGTTTATCCAACACTCACAGACATGCTAATCCTTGCTGGATTCTAACAACAGACCCTCCATTGCCTGGGGCTAATGATGAGGACCTACATTGTGAGCTACCTGGATTTCTTCTGCCTGTAATCAGCAGCCAATGCAGGATGGTGAGACGCAAGGATTCATCTTAACAAGTATCCACAGACTGCCCATGGCATGCTGAGGGTTCTGCCAGAAACACTGCAGTAAATGAGTTGGGACCGTGTCCCTGGGCACCGCTCGCTTCATGTATTTCACACACAAGGCTATTTGCTATCTATAAATTCTGAAAAAGACTGCTCTCGACTGTCATAACTGTGGACGATTCTTATTCTAGATGTGTTTTATGTTGTATCTAATGATCATTTCGGTAAACACTGGGTCATTTATGTATTACATGTGAAAAATAATGAATCTTGACCCCTAACTCATACTATAGACAAAAGACAAAATAAAACTATGCTCCTTCGCATAAACAGCTATTATATAAAACAGAACATATAGTTATATGTATATTTTTCTAAATAAAGGCCATTTTATCTTTCAACACCCTTCGGCTTTCCCTCAGAAATGATTGACAATACATCAGAAAATATTGTGGGAGGGCTGGAAAGACAGCTGATCAGTAAAGTGACTGTCACACAAGCATGAAAATCTGAGTCAGATCACCAGCACACATGTAAAAAAGCTTGGTGGTATGTGTCTGTAATCTTAGCATGTGTGTGCATGTGTATGTATGTATGTGTGTGTGCTTGTGAATATGTGTATGTATGTATGTTTGTATGTGTGTGTATATATGTGTTGTATGTATATATGTGTATATGTGTGTGTGTGAGTGTGTATGTGTGTGTTTTGTGACAGAATGATCTTTGGGTTTTAGTAAGAGACTCTAAAATGTGTATATGTGTGTATGTATGTGTGTGTGCATGTGTGTATGTTTGTGTGTATACATGTGTATATGTGTGTGTATGTGCATGTGTGTATGTGTAAAGGTGCATGTGTGTATGTACATGTGTGCTTGTGGGTGTGTCTACATGTGTATGTGCATATGTATATGTGTTTATGTATGTTTGTATGAGTGTATGTAGGTGTATATGTATGTACGTGTGTGTATATATATTTGTGTTTATATATATGTTGTATGTATGTTATGTGTGTGCATGAGTGTGTGGGCGTATGTGTGTGTTTTATGACAGAATGATCTCTGGGTTTTAGTAAGAGACTATCTAAAAAAAAAGCAAGCACAAGTACCTGCCCCCCCCCCATGTGCATGCACCCATATACAGGCATGAATTATAACTTAGAGAAATACACATTTTTGAGCATCTGAGCCCTGTCTGGCCATTTTCCCTCCATTTGCACTGACTTATTATCAGAGAAATCCATTATGCACAGGGAAGCCAGTGAATGGAGAGAGATACTGAGAGAAAAACTAGATGGGCTTTTGTTCCAAGACAGCTTAGGAAATGTTCTGTTCCTGGCTGGCCTCCAAGCCCTGCTCCCCTTCCTATGAGCTGTTTCTGTGGCCATCATCAGTGTTGTCTTCACCTCAGCCTCCTCCTGTGGACTTCTCTGCCCTTAACAATGTGGCCACTGTGGGCACCGCCTGGTAGATGTTCACAGGACTCATCGGGTAAGGTACACCTGACGGTGGCTTGAGTCCCACAGATGTTTTCTCTTTTATCCTTGGAATCTTATTAAAGGTCATTTTCACTTTCTAAAAGGCAGACAGAATAATGAGCTCCAAGAGCCTGCCTCCCGGGTCAGTGACTAACTCATGCCTGGTAGATCATCCATGTGACCGCGCCTCCCTGCTGCACCCGCATCTCTAAAAGATGAACTTTTCTGAAGGAAACACAATTAAAATCCTTTCATGAATTCCACGAGACACTAAATTCTGGTTCTCTCCTGTACCAGTGCTTCTATGCAAGATTTAAAACACACACACACACACACACACACACACACACACACACACACACATTAACATGCCACAGAGGGTGTGTGGACATTGCAGGACAACTTTCTGGAGTCCATTCTCTCCTTCTACCATGAAAGACCGCATGTGGAACTCAGGCCATCAGTTTTGGTGGCAGGTACCTTTACCCACTGACCCATCTTGCTGCCCCTGTAACCTAGTTTATATACATGCATATTGAGGGTTATACGAACAGTTTTTTGGGTGCAAAGCAGTTATGAGCGGAAGAAGCTAAAGGAGCCGTGGTCTATGGGATTTTACCGCTGCCATCCTGCAGACACAAACTGCCAGGACTGGACAAAACTAGGTTTTGGTTTTGTTTTGTTTTGTTTTTTGTTTTTTTGGTTAGAGAAATCTCAAATAACAGTTTTCCCCCTTTACAAAACAAGATGAACACAGCATCAGAAGACCAACAGGAAACCTAAGCAGTTGGGCAGTGATTTCAAGTCATTTTCAGAGGAGCCAAGGACGCTTGAGAGGTAGACCAGATATCCCACCTGCACAGCCAGAGTTTCTCTCTAAGTAACAACCGTGGAAACTGCCCCGGGAGCCATTAATTATGCTTTGTTTGTCACAGCTCCTGCCTAAGATCTTTCTTGGAAAAAAATTTGTTGCTAAAAAAGAAATCTGAAGATCAGTGCCTCGGGCAGCAAATATTAAACAGCAAACAGTGGAAGAAAAATAAAATTAGAAAAAGGACCACAGAGCAAACACACCCTGTTCTTCCTGCCCCTCCCATCTAAAGACTACACTGGGCATCCTGTTTCCAGGGATATGAGCACCTCTTTTGGTTAAGGTATGGGGGGGGGGATCTGGAGTAGGTAGAAGGGGGCATGGAAATCTGTGAATACAACATTCATATATGGAATTCTCAATAATTTAAGTCTAATTTATTTAAATTGAAAAGTTAAATGACTCTGGAGAGATGGCTCAGTAGTTAAATACTGGCTGCTCTTGCAGGGAGCCTAGTGCCTACATGCTGGCCCACAAACATCTGTAATTCCAGGTTCAGGGGATCAGATGCCCTCTTCTGGCGTCTGTAGGTACTGCATGTACATGGTTCACAGCCATTAAACAAAACACCCAACACACATAAAAATAAGTAAAACTTAAGAAGTAAATGAAAGGAAATATACAAACAAATTTGTTCTTTTAACAAGATAAAAGAAATTGAAAAGAAATTAATTTTGAGAAGAAAGCAATTTTCTGTAGAGATCTGTGTTTGGCACCAACTTAAGTGTAGATGAAGAATGGGTATTTAAATAATTATATATATATATATATAAATTATATATGTGTGTGTGCTGCACATGCCACAGTATATGAGCAGAATTCAGAAGGCAACTTGTAGGGGTTGGTTTTCTCCTTCCATCTTATAGGACCTGGGTATTGAACCTGGGTTGTCAGGCTTAGCAGCAGGCCCCTTCAACCGCTGAGCTGCCTCACCAGTTCTCTTTCAGCAATAACAATATGGTCTTCCCCAACTACTTTGGAGTTTGGGTCATATAGTTTTTCATGGACAGGAGGAATGGACTCTGCTTGGCCTCTACCTGTGGGCAAATTTGTAACTTTCTGTGTTTCCCTTTGCTTTAGCTAAGATGTAGTGTTCAGAAAAGTAGTGTTTTGCATATTTGTGTCAACATGTGGGTGCCTGTTTGTGTGGTTGTATGTGTGTGTTTATGCACACATGTGTGCCTGTGATGGAGTATGTGCATGTGTGTCCATATATGAGTGTCTGTGATGTGCATGTGTGTGTACATATGTGGATGCCTGTTGTAGTGTGTGTCTGTGTTCATATATGGGTGCTCCACTATGTTCATAGCGGCCTTATTTGTGATAGCCAGAGGCTGGAAACAACCCCGATGTCCCACAATGGAAAAATGGATACAGAGAATGTGGTTCATTTCCACAATAAAATACTACTCAGCTATTAAGAATGAGGACATCATGAGTTCTGCAGGCAAATGGATGGAACTAGAAAATATCATCCTGAGTGAGGTAACTCAGGTCCAAAAGGACAAGCATGGTAAGTACTCACTAATAAGTGGATATTAGCCAAAATAGTACAGAATACCCTGGATACAATCCACAGAACTCAAGATGGTTAACAAGCTGAAGGGTACAAGTGAAGATGCCTCAATCCCACTTGGGAGGGAGAAGAAAGCAATATCAGGGGACAGAGGGAGGGAGGGACCTGGGTGGGAGAAGAGACAGGGAGGGGAAAAGGAAAACATGATTAGGTATTGGAGGTGGGGGGACAGGAGCGAAGCCCTGAGGGCCAGCAGAAAGAATGGAAACAGGCAACCTCAGGAGGTAGGAGGTAGGGGGCCCTCTAGAGTGTACCAGAGACTTTAGAGGTGAGAAGCTCTCAGGATTCAAAGAGAGGGACCCTAAATGAAATGCCCAACAATGGGGAGAGGGAACTTGCAGAGTCTACCTCCAGTAGAAAGATAGGGCATCAAGTGGAGAGATGGGGTTACCATCCCACAGTCAAAAACTCTGACCCAGAATCGTTCCTGTCTAAAAGAACTGCAGGGACAAAAATGGAGAAGAGCCTGAGGGAAAGGAGGTCCAGTGACTGGTCCAAATTGGGATCCAGCTCAAGGGGAGGCTCCAAGGTTTGACACTATTACTGATGCTATGATGTGCTTACAAATAGGAGTCTAGCATGGCTCCCCCCACAGACACCCCCTGGTCCTGGAGAGGCCCAACAAGCACCTGAATGAGTCAGAGGCAGATACTTACACCCAACCAATGGACAGAAGCCAGGGACCCTTGTGGTTGAATTAGGGAAAGGCTGGAAGAAGCTAAGGAGGAGGGCGATTCCATAGGAAGACTATAGTCTCAACTAGCCTGGACCCCTGACTCTGAGCCAACGACCAGGCAACGTACACAGCAAAGGATTGCCTGGTCTGACCTCAGTGAGAGAAGAGACTTGAGGCCCCAGGGAGTGGGGAGGCCTGGTGGTGGTGGGGTTAAGGAGATGGGTCCTCAGGGGGACTGCATCTATAGTCTTTAGACCTAGTGCTGTGGGTTTTTACCACCAGGTTTATTGAGATAATTTATGTACTGTAGAGTCTACCACTTAAGTCATACAGTGGAACGAATTTTCGTGATGCTCAGAGTTTTACAACTACCCAGTGTGGTGGTGGATGTCTTTAATCCCAGCCCTCAGGAGGCAGAGGCAGGTGGATCTCAGTGAGTTCAAGGCCAGTCTGGTCTACATAGAGAGTTCCAGGCTACCAAGAGAATCATAGTGAGACCTGGTCTGAAAACAACAAAACAAACCCCAAAACAAAAACCCCCTCAAACCCCAAAACAACAACAACAACAAAATCACTACCCCCAACAAAGTGAACAGCCAAAACAGATACACACCACTTCCTTAGTCAACTTTAGAACGTTCTCATCTCCTTGTAAGGAGTCTCTGCACCCATTATCCATGTCCACCATCCCCTAACTCAAATCCCTCTCCTCCAGCAGGAGCCCGTCTGCCTCCTGTCTCAGGTTTGCCTCCAATGGGCTACAGAGTGTGGCTTTGTGTGCCTGGTTTCTTGTATTTTCAGAGTGTCTGTCCCAGGTTGTCGGTCACACAGGTTCATGTTTCATCCCTTCGAATGACCAGAGGGTGCTCCATCAGACACAATGAGGTATTTTATCCACACGCAGCTGCTGGTCTCTGGTCTCTGCATCTACCTCTAAGCCACCTGTGTTCCTTCCGTGGGGTACCAGCCAGCAGAATGGTTGCATGTGTGCTGACTCCGTGCTAGAAGGGGTGTAGACCTGGGTCATTGTAGGCACACACACGGCCCCCTGCTGCACCTTCCATGTGTGTGGAGACGCATGCTCTTGGCTGCTTCCCTGAGCTGCTGTCTCAGCTTCCACAAAAGACGATTTCTGAAGCCCCCCTTTCCACGGCACGAAGGATGGGAGCCGCGGAGGGGCCTTTCAATTCTCAGTTTTTATGGGGTACTGATCGGGTTACTGCAAGCTCTGAAAGGGTACCCAGAGCCCGTGGTGCCAGTCCCCTGCTTGCACCGACAGCCATAGAAGCTAGGGAGAGAGCATCTTTAATCTCCTGAGCCAGGGGGAACCGACACACTTGGTTAGGCTCCTGATGCCAACACCCCGTACAAATAAGGACAAGAGAAACCTCTGCTCCTATTATGAGAGATTTGTACAGATTCATACCGGGAACTGATTTGCAGCTTCTAATTTGTATTTAAACCCCCCGAATGCCTCAGCCTGAAATCCATTGTCTCTGCACTGTTGCTTCCTGTTTCCACTCGCTCTCACGGGCCCAGTTGTAATTCCCACCGGCACAGCCACACACTTCTTCCTGAGTGGCTCACACACTTACTGAGAACATCCAAATCCCACGGGGAGAAGAGATGGCTGGGCATTGTCCCCTTGGGAACTGGGTACCACAACAGAAGGAGGACTGGCTGAACAATTCTCCCTCCTTTCTGGGCTCTGATCCTGGGGTGACTGTATAGAGTACAGGTCTATGGGGAAAGAGGGTCCCAGGGACACTTGTTACACGGAAAGAGACCAGTGGGAAAACCGACTGTGTTTACTGCCATGAGATGCTCTATCTCCTGAGCTGGTTGTTTGCCTAATATTTTCTGTGAGTCAATTTTTTTGGGTGTGGTATATGAATGTGTTAATGTATGAATACATGCAAGTGTTGGTATGTATGTGTGTGCACATGTGTGTGTGTGCATGTATGTGCATCAGGCACCACCCTATCTCTGTTCCCCAGTGCCACTGTGTCTGGATTTTTATGGGGGTTCTGGGGATCCAAGCTCAGGCTTCCCACAGCAAACCCTTTATTCGCTGAGCTATCTGCATGGCTGGGCCTCAATTTTTCATCAGGAAAATGTGAATAATGAACAGAATCGAACTTCTTGGGTTACAGCCATCATCAAAAGGGCGATTCACAAGATACTCAGATGAACGTCCAGCATACAGTACTCTGTCTAGCACACGCTGTTGCCGAAAGCACAGAGAAGATGGGCAAAGAAGCCATGGCTGTCACAGGGAATGTCATCCTGAGGAGCAGGAAAAAAGCGACAGCTTTTGTTCTACAGTAGCTTGTCTCTCCCCAGGTCCGTAGCCCCACCGACAGAGCCACTCCCTTGGTCCTTGAGTCACTGAGAGCTTACGTCTCTTGTAGCCACCAATGTCCCAACCAGTACTTTTAAATTTCCTAATTGCCCTCTTAACCAATGAAAAGCTTCTCAGCCTCACCTTCCTGGTATTTGGGGCTGGGGTTTTGAGACGGGGAAGCCGTGCGGCAATTTAAGCGTATATTTTGTTTACTCCTGAGAATTATATAAATGTATACAAAGAAATATGGCTAACCCCCTCCCCCAGATCCTGCTCCAATTCCCCATGCCCCCAGCCCAGGAAGGCATTTTGTTTCTCTCTCTCTCTCTCTCTCTCTCTCTCTCTCTCTCTCTCTCTCTCATTCTCTCTCTCCCTCCCTCCCTCCCTCCCTCCCTCCCTTCCTCTCTCTCTCTCTCTCTCTCTCTCTCCCCCTCTCCCTCTCTCTCTCTGTATGAATGAATATCCACACACATGCGTAAATACTCATGGAGGCCAGAAGAGGGCACTCAACCCCTTGGAGCCAGAGTTACAGCCATCTGTGAGCTTCCTGCCGTGGGTGCTAGGAACTGAATCCTGCACCTCATGTTGAGGAGCAAATTCCCCTGCCTGCTGTGCCGTGTCTCAGACCTTCTAGCAGCAGGATGTAGGTTCCTACCCATCAGGCACCATGGCGTTTGGCTCTCACAACGGAGTTCCTGAAAATGCCCCCACTCACCGCAAAATATCCCAGTGGTAGGTGTTTGTACATGCATGCGCATGTGCGTGAGATGCAAGTGTGTTGGGCATGGATGACTATCAGGCATGCATCCCTAGTCTACTTAAGCTCTACCTGTGAGTCCTATGCCTATGAACAATAGTGCCCACGTTCCCACAGAACAAGACGAGTGAGCACGCTGGTCCCTTGATCGCACCTTGTAGGAAAACACGCAAGAGCACAATAACATTTTTTTGCCATGTAATTGAATCAGACATCGCTCCGAATGCATTCAAGGGGAAGACTAAAGACTATAATTATTATGGAGATTATTGATGTAGTTTTTATTACTCTACAATTTTTGAATTAGTGACTGATAATCCCTTTTATGAAAGAAGAAAGGTAGGCGTGCTCTTCGCTCTCCTTGACACCAGCTCACCCCTCACTCTTCAGGAAATACACCTCACATCTGGGTACTCCATGGACCATGGGCAACACACACGGGGGTCTCTCAGCGGGGGTCCAGTGTCACTATCTCCCTAAGAAGAGGTTCCCTAAAGCTCTGTCACTTGTCAGGTATCTCCACAGGTCTTAGAGAATAAAGAGAGAACACCTTGCATTTGGGTTCAGTGTTCGGGCCCAAGCTGATTTGTCAAGGCAGAATTCCTGTCTGGGCCCCTTTCCTGCTCTGATTTTTTAGACGCTCCCTAACAAAGATGCCCTGGTACCTAACACCATCAGCATCATCTTTGAGTTGGCCGGGGTGGCTGAGATCTACCCCAGACTTCTGTGTCAGATTCACAGATCCTTCTGAGAAGCTTGTCCTTCAGGTCTTCCCTTGGCAGCAGCTGTGGTGGCCTGACCCCAGAAGAAGGAAGGCCCTGAAAGGCAGGGGTCCTCAATGGTTTCCAGCATGGAGAGAAGTTAGCTCTCATTCCTTTAGTGGCTGCTACAAGGGCTGTGCTTCCCCCTGCTCAAGGTGGACTTTCCTCCGGGGTCCTTTCATTCTTCCTCAGTATTTTTCTTCCTGTCTGCATCTCTACCCAATCAGGCTTCAAGCTTGCTCAAGATTCTCCAACTTAAATAGCAACAGAGACAAAACAACAGAAGGAAGCCTCCCGCATCCCACCCCCTGATTCCTTCACAGGAGGGACCCCTTTCCTCAACCTTCCATCCTGCATGGAGAGAGAAGATGCGCAGAGCTAGGGATACTAAACCACACAATGCGAGTTTATTTGCAATCAAGGAACAATATGAGCGATCATCGCTGAGATGTAATTGTGGTAGAAACACACTGCTTAAAAAAACCCTTGATGGGGCTGATTATACAAGGTGCCAACAGAGCCTTTCAAAGAACCTCATACAGGACAGGCGAGGCACATTCCAGCGGAAACCTTGATCACCCTCTCCACGACTGCTAGGCGTGGGAGAAGGAAGGAGCATGGGGGGGGGGGCTCAGCTGGCTGGCTGGTCCACACAGTACGCATCAGCCCCACAGAAAGAGCTTGCAATGCTAAAAGGGAGGAAGCTGTAAGCAGCCTGACACAAGCAAAGTGAAAGAGACATTTGTGTCAAATGATGGACTTCGTCCCCACATGGGACTTTTTTCAGGAATCTCATGCTGGGAGAAGGGGAGAGAGGAAAGCCAGAGGGGAACTTACCTCAGGGAGAGATTTTACACAGTTCTAATGACTTGTCAGACCACCTTACAGGGTGGGCCTGGTGCCCAGACCGAGATGGGTCAGTGTGGGCAGGACCACACCTGGACAAGGACTGCTTAGACATGTATACCATTGGCCCTTTATTTAAACTTTGATTTCTCTTCAAAACCCTGAAGACAGACTTGAGGGGTTTGCCCTGCCTCTTTGCTGCTCTTCACGAATCCCCTTCTTCTGCTCTCAAGTCTGATTTCTTTCTCTTTTAATTGTCTCACTAAGGACAGGTGGCTGGACCAGACTTGGGGTCCAGGATATGACCCCAAGTTTGATAACAAGATCTTTAAGCTCAATCTGTTTTTGTGACAAGACTTTCCCGGGATGGAGCGTGTGCTGACGAGACACAAGATTACTGGGGATGGGCAGCAAAGGAGACGGGGAGAGATGAGGCACTGCGGAGAGGGTCTGAAGAGGAATAAATGAGAGAGGAGTGGGAATGTGGGTAAGGGAGGGAGGAAGACGAGGTGGAGGGCAAAGACAGGACAGGTGTGGAGGAGGGACAAAGGAAAAGAGGAGAGGAAGAGGGGAAGGGGCCAGGATGTGACTTGATTTTTGCACAGGTCAATTTCTTTTAAAATTTATTTTATTTATTTTACTTTTATAAAAATATTTTATTGGTGGTTGGAGAGATGGCTCAGTGGTTAAGAGCCCTGACTGCTCTTCCAGAGATCTTGAGTTCAAGTCCCAGCAACCACATGGCAGCTCACAACCATCTGTAATGGGATCTGATGCCCTCTTCTGGTGTATCTGAAGACAGAGCTGTGAACTCACATGTATAAAGTAAATAAATAAATCTTTTAAAAAATTATTGGTTCTTTGAGAATTTCATGCACTATATTTTGAACATCTTCAGCCTCCCCCACTCTTCCCGGACACACCCCCTTTCACCCTCCCACCCAATGTTTTGTCTTCACAGTTTTCTTTCAAAGCCACCACGTTCCATTAGTACTCTCTCTATATTCTTGGGTGTGTGGCCATCACTGGAGCATTAGATATACCAGGAGCCATGCCCTTATAAACAGGACTCCCCTGTTTGCTGGGACTTGGGTATGCATCTATAGGTGTGCACGGTCTCTGGGAGGCCAGGGGAGGGCTTGGGATATCCTGAAGTAGGGAGTTATAGGTGGTTGTGAGCCACTGGATATGGGTTCTAGGAACTGGACTCAGGTTCCATGCAAGAGCAGCATGCTCTCTAACTGCTGAGCTGCCTCCCCAAGCCAAATTCTTAAACAAGAAAAATTGGCTAAATTAAGCTGTAGTCTAGTATTTTTGTTATTCCTGATATCTGTGGAAGAAGAGACGGAGACAAGGAATTTCCACAGCAACAGAAACCCAGTGGCTGAAGGTCTCCCATCTCAGGATGGAACATCAAGTCCAGCTGAGGGAAGGAGTTTGTGACTAAGCCTTAGACTCCATTATGTGTATGGAGTGTTGACATGGATGACCAATGACCACCTAGGACCTACTAGCAGGTTATAGTAGTTGTCAGTAACTTGAAGGTCCAAGAAATCTCATCTTCCTAAAATCTCCATTTTATATAATCTATGTGGCCCTCAGAATTTCCAGAAGATGCGTGTGACAGTTGGCCTTGACGTCAGCTTCCTTGTACTGAGAGGTACCGTGGAGGAAGAGTGGGGGTCACCTCAGTGTCTGTCCAAGAGGAGGGCTCTGGCCTATTCAAGGGTTTAACTCATTGCTCTGATAGACCAGAAACCCAAACAATCTGTAGGGAGATGGGGGACGTATAGAAGGTAGGGCTTGGCTGGAGGAAGTAGATGACTGGGGTATGCCTATGGAGCATCTGTCTGGTCTCCTCCCACTTCCTGTCACCCCGTCCACTTCCTGGTTGCATGGGGTAAGCATCTCCCTCATCCATGCCCTCTTGCTGCTATGTTGTTCTGCCTTTCCATAGGCCTACAGTGATGGAGCCAGCAGACCACGAAATCATGTGGCAAAATAAATATTTGTTTTTTAAAAGTTGTTTCTCTCATAACCAGAAAGTATGATTAATACAGTCTCTTGAGGAAGATTCTGGGGCCTGGGAAGGCCTGTTCTGTTGTCTGGTTGCTTCTTGGCTGGCTCCCTGGCTCCTTGCATGGAATATGCACACGTGACTCCCATACAGGGAATATGTCTATATGTGGGAAATGTCTGCTGTGGTACCTGCACTTGCCCCTCTCTCACGGTCCTTCCCGGGAGCAGGCCCCGTTCTCCATGAATTGCCCTTGCTGTTGTTATAAATCTAGAGCCAAGGGCCTTCTTTTAAATGCACATTTACTTATTTATTCTCATGTGTGCACATACCACAGAACAGGCACGGGAGTCAGAGGACAGTTCTCGGGAGTCTATTCTTTCCTTCCACCGTGTAGGACCTGGGGATTGAACTCACATCATCAGCTTCGTCTAACAAGCACTTTTGCCCACGGAACCATCTTGCTGCCAGTTAAGGAGCTTTTCGAGGGGACACGTACCGAGAGGTTCTGAATCAGGGAACCCTCCAGACTTGTGATCATGACCTCCAGTTCCCTTAAGTGGGACACTGGATCATAGCAACCTCACAGAGCAAAGGGGGCTCTCTGACCTTTTGTAATACTCCATGCATGTCTGTTTTCCGCACATCACCATGGCAGAGTTTGGGACAGGCATGGGTGACATTTAGCTTCTAGACCCAGGTGGAACCCTTGGATAGAGTCACTACAGCACAAGCAGGCTCTAAAGCACATTTTGAATTTTGTCCTTTTCCTCTTTTTTTTTTTAAATACAGGGTTTCACTGTATAGCCTTTGGTAATCTGGAACTCACTATATAGACCTTCTGCCACCCAAGTGCTGGGATTGAAGGCATCCATTTATCACTGTGGATCTACCAGCTTTCCTGCCTTGTCTGTCTTCCTCACAGACTTCCTGCTTCCTCATAGTGCTTCTTCGGCAGGCTCCAGCCCATACCCACAGAGATAGGCAGGGCCCACTTTCCTTAAGGTCCTGTTGTACTGAGAGCTTCAACTGTTCATGTGGGTCTTCTCATGGATCTAAATTTCTACCCCTGCTCCCTGCACAAGTGCCAGGAAAATTTCTGGAGCATGGGTCCCATCCTTTTAGCATCCACTGGAGTCTGTTTGTATAGGGGCTAGCTATCTTCTTTGGTCATCAGAATCCCATGCCAGTCCAGTGATGGAGGCAGACAGAGAGGAAGGCTTTTGAAAGTACCAAGACCAAGAAAAGGGCTGTAGTTTGGAGATAACGAAGGGCTTGTCTTAAGCATGAGGAACTGAATTTGATCCCTAGAATCGATTACTTTAAAATAAAATAAAATAAAATAAAATAAAATAAAATAAGCTAGGTGTAGTAGCATACACTTGTAATAACTGTGCTTGGGAATGGAGACATGGATTTTCGAGACTCCAGTATTCTCACTATTCAGCCAGTGTAGCCTCCCTGTATACACACACACACACACACACACACACACACACACACACACACACACAAAGAGAGAGAGAAGAGACACAAACACACAAACAGAAAGAAAAAGAGAGACAGATAGAGACAGACACACAGACACAGATTCACAAACACACAAACACATAGAGACAGACAGAGTTGTCTCCAAAAACAAGGTAGATATTGCCTGAAAAATGGTAGTGGTGGCCTTCCTATGCATGTGCACACACGAGACTTGCAGGGTCAGGCATTTTGCTTTTGAGCTTATCTATGAAGACATTCACACATGTTATGAAGAAACACATTAGGGCCCCTTTTTACTATAGTAATATTTATAAAACTGAGAACCAGAGACTACTGTCAATTGATAGGCAGTTGGTCAGTCTGTGAGGCATCCTTAAACCAGAATACAACAGGGAGCCATTAAAATGAATGAGGTAGTAAATTGTTTGGTGTTATTGATCAAAAGGGAAATCTATTGTATAGGATGATGGTAACGCCTGCGGCTTACTTAGTGGAAAGAAAGTGTGTTAAGTTAATGACATTTCGAGAGTGAGTGTCATTGGTAGGGCTTATCGGAAGGCAGCCGTGGGATAAAAAGAATGGGGGCCACGGGACTTTTTATTTTGTTCTGAGCCGCAGGAGCCCAGGAACAAGCGTGGTTCATTGATTGGTGAGGAGGAGCCAAGCTGGCAGGCGAGGCTCCCAGGTGCCCTGGTTACAGCCCCTTTCCAAGTTCAAGATGCAGAGAAAAGACACTCTAGTTGGTGTTTTCAGGGGGTGCATAGCCAGCTTTGCATGATCCTGCACTTAGAGGAGGGTTGAGTGGAGTTTGTGGGGCTGAGCATGGGTTGTGTGTGGGGGCAGGCATTGGAGGGTAGGAGCCAGGAAGGGCTTGGCTCAACTTCATACAATGGCCTGAAAGTATCAGCTTGCTTAGTGAGTGCTCACTTGAGTGAAGGAAGAGCTGTGAATGAAAGAAACCCTGGGCTGGGAGGCACAGCTCCATGCTCCCGATGGCCCCATAATGGTGAATTCTTTAAGGTCTCTGGGCTTTCAGGAATCATGGGGTGAGGGTGGTTTTAGGCTCCATGCCCACCATCCCAGCACTTGATAAGCTGAGGCAGGAGGATTGGCATGAGTTCTAGGCAACCACCACCCACTGACGCTTGCTCTGCAGCACGCAGTAGGTGGTATGCTCTATCTCCTCACCGCCGCCCAGTGAAATCAACAGTATTCTCTGTGGCACATGAAAGTGAAGAGCTGGACAAAGACAGGGATGGCAAACCTGTGTGAGCCTCTGTTTGTGAGTTAAAGGCAAAGCCTCACATGGGCTAAGGGAAGAATCAGAGAGCAGTGTTGAATCAGCTTGGCGCCCACAGCTATCTGTTGGGTAAGTGGTCTGCTGATCTCTGCTGTATGTGCACATGTGTCGTCCATGTACATGTGTCATATCTGTATATGTGTTACATGTGTGTATCAAGTGTGAATCAATGTTGGAGTGGATAAAGGTTATTCTATTTAACGAACATCTAAAATTGCTTTCTAAAATTTTGTTTTGAGGCTGGGTCGGTCTCATCTAGCCGAGTCTGGCCTCAAACTTCCTGTTTGCAACTGGGCATGATCTTGAACTTTGGTCCCTCTTGTCTCCACCTCCCGAATGCTGGGATGGCAGTGTGTGCCACTACAGCCAGTTCTGTGCGGTGCTGGGGACCAAATCCAGGGTTTCGTCTATGGCAGGTGAGCACTCTACCAAGTGAGCCACACCCCAGCCCTCTAAAATACGTTAAAAAAAAAAGAAGCGTGAGGAGCCACTGCACCTGATAGTTCATGCGTACTGTTTCTATGGTAACCAAGATGGGGTGGTATGGGTAGAGGGAGAGATGCAGGCCAATGGGACCGAACACAGAACTCAGAGACAGGCCTGCACAGACATGAGCATATGGTATGTTTATAGAGTAGCAGCAGCTTGAAGGTAGCAGGCCAGGATCTCTAAAATGGACCAGGACAAACCCACTGACAAAGAGATGACCTCTGCCTGCTCTGTACACTCAATACAAAGTTAATCCATAGTGGATCATGGGAGACACCAACCAAAAGAACTTGTAGAATAAGTTTAACATGCGGGAGAAAACAATTCTTTGACACCCAAAACACATCTATAGGAGAACATATAGATCAGATGGCATCAGAGAAAATACAGTCTATATAGGAGCACATATAGATCAGATAATACCAGCCCAAACCATTGTTCTGTAATGATGTTAACAAGAAATCAAAGACTAAGCAACATCTGAGGAAGCACTCAGGAGTCGCCCTCTGACAAGTCCCCACATTCCGACTACTATTGTGCCGGTTAGTTTTTCTTTTTATTTTAATTTTAATTAAATTAATTAATTAGTTAATTAATTTTTTCGAGATAGGGTTTCTCTGTGTAGCTCTGGCTGTCCTGGAACTCACTTTGTAGACCAGGCTGGCTTCAAACTCAGAAACCCACCTGCCTCTGCCTCCCGAGTGCTGGGATTAAAGGCATGCGCCACCATGCCCAGCTCGCCCGGTTGGTTTTAATGGTCAACCCTAACTAGTAGAACCTGGAAAGACTCAAAATGAGGCATTCCCTAGTGGGGGAAGATAGTTTGGTGTCTCTTTTGAAACCAACACTCTCTAAACATTGTAACTTGGGAATTTGCTACCTTTGGCTGTTTATTAGAGGGTGAAACCAAAACCCAGACACAGAAACCTACACATGAAGACCTATAGCAGAGTCACCCGAGATGTAGAAACCAGCCGATGTCTTTCAGGGAGTAAGTAAATGGTTAAGTAAACTATGGTATAGCCACGCTATGAAATACTACGCAGCCATGTAAAGGAACAGAGCCCTGGCGTATGCTCATACTTGGATAAACATATGGGGCTTTAAGCTTATTGTAACGATTAGTTTCATAGAATTAAATACTGCATGTTTCTATTGAGTTCCCACCTTTGGAAAAAAAATGGAAGTATGGGAGAACAATAGCGGTTTCCAGGGAACAGAACCATGGGTGGGAAGCACCGCAGTCTAAGAAATAATGTGAGCAAGGCCCTCTGCTCTCAGACTCACGCTGCTCCTATCTCAGCTTCTTGAGTACTTATAATTACAGGCACAACACCTTGTCCAGCTAGACGAGGCTATCTCAAACAGCCTAAGCTACTGTACACACTGAGACCCATGCAGAGTCCTCAAACTACGAAATGGCACTCATCCAGGTGAGAGCCATGTTCCCAGCTCGTCTCGGGAATGTGACTCAGCACCTTAACTTTCCTGTTCCTCATCTGTGAGTGGAGAGTCCAGCAGGACCCACATCTATCCTGAGGAGATCCTGGCACTCAAATGGGATCGTACCCAAAAGCTGTCAGTGTGGGGTCCTGGGCGGAGATGGTGGCCGTCCGTTACCAACATCTTGTGGTAATGGTGAAGATGCTGAGGTTGAATGAGGTCCGGGACTGTTACGGTTGGCAGCTGGGGAGTGGCAGAGATGGAACGGAGTCCCCCTGGGGACCTCTCAGCCATCCCAGAGTGGAAAAGACGTCAGGAGGAAAATTGGGGTTTTGTCTCCAGTGTTGTAGATGGAATGCTGGGCCATGCACATGCCAGGCAAAAGCTCTATCACTGAGCTACATCCATCTTCCCCAGTGGGGCTTTGGAATGAATGCTGTTGCCCTTGTCATCAAATTGAGGATGCAAATGCTTCTTAGTTAGAGATAGGGATTCCCGTGGCCCTCCATGGGAGTGCTGACTGGATTGGTTGCATGCAGGCAACCACACCTGCGCTGAATTCCTGAGCATAGCTTTTCTCATGGCTAGAAGACAGTTTCCCTCTGGGACTCTTGAATCTTTGGCTTTTACACCTTTTCTGTCCCTTTTTCTGAGATGCTTCATGAACCGAGTGTGTGTGTGTGTGTGTGTATGTGTGTATTCATGTGTAAGTCTGTATACATATACATGCAAGTGTACATGTGTGTATGTGAGAGAGAGTGAACAAGAGAGCGAGATAGAGAGAGAGAGAGAGACAGACAGACAGACAGACAGAGAGACAGAGAACGCACTTCACAGACACTTATTCTCCACACTTTGATCTTCTGTGTTCTCTCTGGAGCCTACCTTCTGAAAGACTCTGGATTCTAAACAAACACTGGCTTCACTCTTTTAAAGACCCGGTGGCCACTGTTCTTCCATGTCCCTGCCGGTGGAATTTGCTCCCTTGCTGGAATCTCAAAGCAATTTGCTGCCTTGTCAGAAAGCAGCTTGACTGAAGATTTGCTCGGTGAGAGAGAGGACAATGGTTTTGAATCACTTCCGGAGGCTCGAAGCTCCATGATCTTGACCTTTGCCCCTGTGACCCAGACTGAGCCACAAGCTCCTTGGTGGATGGGGGTCACATGAACTGGCTGTGGATGCTTAAATCTGCTTGGGTCAGGAAGCATTCTGAGACTCTGAAACTGCTCCTCCCACCCCGCACTCCAGCAGCACTATCCAGTGTAGACTCTGATAGATGCTGTTTTATGGCTTCAGAGCCACCTTCTACATGGCCTGGCCATCTTCGTGCAGCTTCCACCCTGCCTCCTTTCCCTGGCCTTAGCTGCCTGTTCTGGAACCTGTCCTGATAACACTGTCCACACGCTGCTATGTCTCTGGCTAAATGAAAGAACTCCATCATTTTTATCTTTCAGAATCCAGGTATTCATCTCCCCTGACCACCATGTAAGAGGGAAAAAGACCAGCCGTGTTTGAAATGATGGGCTGGTCGCAGAACACAAGCAAATGAAGTTAACATGATGTTTTCCCTCCAAGCCAGAGAGCCACTGAAAGAAAAAAAAAAAAAAAAAAAAAAAAGGAAAGGCAAAACCAAATCCAAACCAAGCTTTCAGAATTTTATTAAAGCCCCAATGGACCCGAGATGCATTTAGAGACTCGGGGCAGATTTCCATGCCAACCTAGACACTCAGGCAAGTGTTAACTGCCCAGTTACAACAGAATCTCATAAACAGAATTCTTCTGGGGACAGCTTCCTGCCAGATAACCCGGGGGTTCCATTCTACATCGTTTTTCAACTTCCATTCATTGATTGCACTTGCTGGATAGGAAGCAACTTCCCTCTCATCTCTGAACTGTGCCAGCAGGCAGGTAAAAAGGGAGCAATGTGTGTGTGTGTGTGTGTGTGTGTGTGGTTGGTTGGGTAGTGTGATGCACTGCAATTTCAGCCCAACTGTTCTGGGGCAGAAGCCCCTCTCTGAAATGCTGTAGTTACTGTACTGGCTTCTTTAGGAAGCCACATGCCAGACACTGTTCTTGTCAAGTACTATTGGCCTTGGCATTGGAAGGCTTCACTGGATTTGATCCGACAGAAACCTGGGGTCTCAGAGAGGTTGAACCTGTGCCTCAGCTCACACAGCCTGAGGATAGCCATGCAGGGTCACAGGGAGGGTCTGAGATCATAGCACAGATCTTTGGAGCCAGGCTGAGCTGTCTCTTAAACCCAAGACGAACATCTTTATTGCTACCTGTGGGCAAAATCAGCGCTTGAGAGATAAAGCTGTGTGAGGGTTTCATAAAAGATGAACGTGAGCATGCCTCACGGTTCCTGACACCACATCCTGACAACACTGTGGCGTTTCCAGACCGTCTGATGCGATTGAACAGACTTCAGGCTGTTGTAAACTCTCTGCTGCTGTTACCAGGAAGGTGTCAGCTCAGGCGAATTTATGTCAGTCTTTGACATAGATGACTGAGGAATGGCTCAATGGAGGCATGTGTTCCCCTGCCTTGTCCTCAGTGAGTAGCCTTGAAGGGATGGGATTTAAATTGCATTGGGGACACTGGTCCAAAGTGAATCAGAGAAGAGTCAACTTTCTAGTTATGTCCCCAGAGTGATAAATGAGGGGGCGCGTTTTTTTTTTCTTTTAAGGCGAGAAGATGGGAATCCAATGTGGATTTCAGACACACGAGAAAGAGCTTATGAATTTAGATGATAGCACGGCAGAAATAAATTGTACATCTGCTCATTCATTTTAATAAAGTGGAGAGATGCCATGTTGCTGGGGCCCTCGGAGAACCCCGGGTTCTTAAAATTATGATCCTATAATGGGAGCATTAAAATCTGTAGTGCAGCCAGCGCTTCCTGAATCGGAGGGAAAATTCATTTATAAAGTAAAAGTTCAGACTTTAGAATGTAAATGGGAAGATGCAATTTTTCTTGGCTGGATAGGAATTAATCCTGAGAGAATTCGGCAACATCTTGACCCATAAAATATATTTTAAAAGTCTTCAGAGAGAGGTTTCCAGCCAGTGCCCGACAAGTTCTCTGGGCCATCTCTATTTAGGTAAACTATGCAGGAACAGGTCTGCAGTGGATCAGCTCAGCTACATTCCCCTTGAACTTGGTCCTTCTTGTACAGGACAATTACACATGGCTATCCCATCTGAAACGAGTCTAGGCTGCTACAAATACTGAAGTCATTTTTACTCAGCAGTAGAAACACCAGGACAAGAGCTTTTTATAGGGTGGTGATTACTAAGTTACCATGAAAATTTATGCATTCAACAAACAGTGTTGAGTTTTTTATTATGTGCGTTCTCTATGTTGATATTGGAGAAAAATGCCAGGATTCTGATCGCTGGTTCCCTGCTGACTTTAAACCCCAGAAGCACTGCTAAAAAAATTATTTAAAAAAAATAGGTAAGCATTAAGCTTGTAGAATGCTTTTAGACAGAGCAGCAAGTTCAATTTGATTTTGCAAATCAGCTGCTCACATGTCTGGGTAGAAGTAGAAAGAACTGATCTGCAGTGCAGGTGACAGAAACCTGGAGAGCCTGCTGCCTCAGAGTCACCCCTGTCTTCTGGTATAGGAGGGGCTTCTGCCCATAGCCCTCAAATAAAATGCAGACCCCGAGGAGGCTATGCTGTGCCCAGACTTCAGGGCAGTCAGCAGATCTGAGAACAGATTATGTTCCCCTGGCATGAGGATCCTGTCTTCACACAGACACACAATATACTTATACATATCTACCTATACATATATCTACATATAGGCACCCACACCTACCTACAAATAGATACATTCATATATTTTTATATAGACACATGCACATACCTGCATAGAAATATACAAAAACCAATGTAGGGACACGCATATACCTACATGTAGACATACACAAACCAACATAGTCACACACACATACCTACATATAGACACACATATATGCATATATCTATATATAGACACATATATCTCGGTATAGACACACATGATATACATAAAACACACATTTACAAATAAATATATGAAAAAACACACACACACACATATATAAATACTTGTACACATTTTTTACATATACACATGTATGGGCATATGCATCTATAGGCACATATGACTGTGTATATGCATGTACATACATATATATATATAGAGATATACACATACATATTTATATACACAAGTATCCACACATATATACAGGCATATACATACCTATTGGTAGACACCAATATAGACATATATGCAACATATAGACTCACAATAAGCAAATGTATATATATAATATGTATGTAGATATATACACACATGTATACACTTATTCATATACACAGAAATATATAAAAAAGTGACTCCCCAACTGCCAACTGTGAATGGGCTGCTCTTTGAATAGGTGACATCTAGGGCTTAGGATGTTGCAGTAAATGTGCTAATGTGGAAGATTTAGGCTGGTTCTCAGACTCTAGAGTTATTGAAGGAGAACAAAGAAACCTAGCATTGTGGGCAAGTTACACACACACACACACACACACACACACCTGAATAAATGATCAGAAGGTGGAAGTGTGGAAGGTGGGGCCTGGTTGGAGGATGTAGACACTGGACTGCATGTCCTTGGGAACCACATCTGGCTTTGGCCCCTTCCTGTTAGGGCTCATCTTTGTTTCTGCCTGCCATGGCATGAGCTGCTTTAGACACCTCCACACAATTGACAAAAACCATGAATTGTTTTTAGGGGTCTTCAGTCACAAGAATGAGAAAGACAATCAGAGAGCCTTCTCATAAAACGCCATAACCTGGGAACTGGGCAGTTCAACGGCAAGAATAACATGTGGCAGGAGCCTGGGGAAGGGCGCTTAGTCTCTGACTGAACTGGGTTTTGCTCTGGAACAAGCTGATATATTGGAATCAATTCTGGGCTGCTCCATTTAATCTCACTTAGAAGAAAGAACTGAGAGTGAGCGGGAGCGGTGCAGGCTTTCTTCTCGCCTGTTCTCTCTCTTGCCTCACAGAATTCTTGGCACTGTCTCCACTGTGAGGGCTCCTTTATGTATTATTTATCAAAATTGGATTTTCTTGTTTCTCGTTTCTTCCTTGGCTGATAAGAAAGGTGATTCAGGGCTCTGGCAGTTTATGCAATGAGTTGACTCAGTTCTGAAAAGGATGTCCCTCCAGGCATCTTGGCCTTTGGCTCACCTCAAAAAGGCAGAATTAAAGTGCTGGGGACTTGCTGTGGTGGTGGAGGGACAGCCTACTTACTTGTAGTGGCTTCCAGTGCCACAGGAGATGGGTATGTGCTGTGTGTGTGCACTGAGCAACGTTTACTACCTCATCTATAAAACCTATGGCTTGGGTGTGATTCTTCCCCGAGGTCCCCTTTAACATGATCCTTTAACCTTTGATGGTCTCTGTTGTTCAACATTAAGAATTTATACTCTACCCCTTGCTCATCAGTTCATTAGGTAACTGCCGCTTGACAGGCCAGGTGCTAGTCATTTACTACAATGACCAAGTACACAACAAGAAGCAACTTAAGTGAGCAAGAGGTTATTCTGGTTCATGGGTTCCGTGTGAAGCACATCACTGTAGGGAAAGTACCTAGGCAGACATGGGATTCCTCACCTCACATCTCTACAGAGCAGGACACAGAGGGCAGGGAAAGATGATACTCAGTAGGCTCTCCTGATCCATTCTCCACCTTTTATTTAGATTGGGCATCCAGCCACATTTAGGGAAGGTCTTCACTTCCCAGTTGAAGGGTATTCTCTGGGAATACCCTTACAGCTAAGTCCAGAGGTCTGTCTCTTAGGTAATTCTGACAGCAGTTGGCAGCAAACATTAACCATGACCGGTCCAGTTTATGAGAGGTGAAAGAAGCAAGCAATTGCATGGCACATTGGAAGGGAATATTATGCATCACAGTGGGATGTGTGCCTGTTATATATGTATGGATTGCAAGAGAATGAAATTCACAATAAAACAGCATATATACTTCAGACAAAGACATGCAGGCAATACTCTATGCATCACATACTTGACAGATCTGTACTAGAAGTTGAAATGCTGTCTGCAATTAATATATGTTGCATAAATGATAAACTCATCTCTAGCTGGGTATAAAAGGCTTTTACCTATAATCCTAGCATTTAAGAAACAGATAGGAGGATCTCCATGAGTTCAAGACCAGGTTGGGATACAAGGTAAGACTCATATCACAAAAGAAAATCTCAAATTAGAGATTTTACTGCTCCCCCATTCTTAGTGCTAGAGAAAACAATGGAGAGCAATGAAGGCACCATGGCTTATTAATGGCTACCAAAGCACTCAAGTGGTGTTAGGGAGCAATGGTGGATAGCTTTAAATGTCAACTTGATACAACCTAGAATCATCAGGAAAGAGGTTCTCAACTAAGGAGTGTTTAGATCAGGTGGGTTTTTGTCATCATTGGGGGATTTTCTTGATGGTATTAATTGAAATGGGAAGACCCAGCCCACAGTGGGTAGCACCATTCCCTAGGCAGAGGGTCCTAAACTATATAAGAGAGGAGCACTAGAGCTGAGTGCAAGCAAGCAAGCAATCAATCAAGCAAGCCAGCAAGTGAGCAAGCAAGCAAGTTAGTACATATGCATTTATTTCTCTCTGTTCTTGACTGCGGATATGAAGTGACTAAGTTCATGCTTTGGCTTTCTCACAACAATGGATTATAAGTTAGAATTGTTATCTGAAATAAACCCTTTCTCCCCTAGGTTGCTTTGTGCCAGGGTACTTTATTATAACAACAGAAGTGAAACCAGCATATATATATATATATATATATATATATATATATATATATATATATGGAAGGGAATATTATGCATCACAGGAGCATAATATACTAATAAAGGAGCCTATATACTAAGTACGTAACACAAAGACAACATGACATTACTAAGCCAGCAGCATGTCAAACTTGTGTTGGAACAGAGTAGAAGCAGCAAACTGGGAGACTGACAACTTGGACATTAAAGATTAAACTGGGGGTTTCCAGAAACAAAAGAAAGGAAAGGAGTTGGAGTTAAAGGAAACAGAATGTATATACAAGTGGCTTGAGCGTATGTTGATGAATTGGAGGAATGAGGGTAGGCCAGGAAGCAGTGTACATAGCCAACTGTGCCCAAAGCTTAATGATCTAATTTATAAAATGGTTCAGTACAAGGCAGTTTATAGGCATAGGCTGTGCCATGTTCCAGCATGCTCCACTCTCATGGTTCTTGGCTCTTTATTCAGAATTTATGTTTACCCTCTGCAAACTGCACTTTGGCAGTAGCCTTGTTGCATTCCTAAGGCCACAAAGTGGGCACTATTGCTTTTAGTGTGAGGAGGTTGCCTTGGAAGAGAGGCAAATGCATGGAGTCTTCAGAGGACACTGCTGTGGAGGGGCTTGGTGCAGAAACTCTGCCAGCTGGAGTGAAAAATGGCTTTTATCACCACTGAGTTGCTCCTGACCCTCTGAGCATCACCAGAAGGTGATTGAGGTTCAGAATTTGCATAGGAGTTCACACAGGGATGATGGAGCTCAACATATCATGAATATAATTACAAAGGACTGATGAACACAATCAATCACTTGGCTATCTGGTCTACCTCCAGGAGCAACTAGAAGAAGCAGCCCACAAGATAGATAGTTTTTTTCCCATTAAAAAAATATACACATTTTAAGTTATACTGAACACAGTTGAGTCAGCATGGATGTTTCAACAGTGTATATGATGTCACTCTGCTGCCAGAGACTGGTTAGTGAAGGAGTGAAGCCACCCTCCTTCCTTAGTTGAAAAGGAGGCATCTGGAAGATGGCTTCTATTCATAGGTCATGGTTTTCCCTTGGAGAAGTGGTTTCCTTTACTCTTTGTGGTCAAGAAATTCACCTCCCTGGGATGATGAGATAGCTTAGGACTCGCTGTCAAGCTTGACTACCAACGTTTGATCCCTAGGCCCCACACAGTGGAAGGAGAGAACTGATTTCCAAAAGTTGCCCTCTGACCTCTATCCAGGTGCCATGACACAGGATCCCTCACCCGGATAGATAGATTATAAAAATCCACCAACAATAGGAAACCCAGCCTCTGGCCCAGCTGAATGGCCTCTGAAGGTTGAAGCTTCAGTGGAGGACCTCATGATTCCCATGATCCTCGGTGTGGGAGAAGAAAGCAATGAGCTGGACTTTTCCTTAGAAGGTGAGCATGGAAAGAAAGCATCAGCTGGTTTTCATAAAAACCCTCCTCAATTATGCGATGGCAAGTTGAGGATACAGTGTGTGACCCAGACCTTAGATGAAGGGTTTGCATGGGACTAGACAGCCTTTGGGAAAACATTACTGTTTACAGAGTTGAAAGTTGCTTATGCTTATGCATGCTGCTCTATTCCCTTCAAATATCCAATCTCTTTACACTTGGGATCTGCCCAGAGCCTGAGAGGAAGACCTCAGTGGTGCAGGTCTGGTTTTGTTCAAAATCTCAGCTGAACTGAGACTGCCAGCTAAGTGGAGATTCCAAGGACCTAAAGAAGTCCTCATGAATTTCACTCTAATGGTGATAAGATGCTTCGTGGGAAGAGGGAGTTGGGAACTGTTTGGAAAAACATTTAACCATTTTTCTAGATTTTTCTGGTTGTTAAATTGTCTTGGACTCTGCCCTCCAGGAAAGTCACCCAAGTCCAATAGTTTACAAGTGTTCCATTTTCCTCAGAAATATGGCTGTGGGGATGAATCTCCATTGAGTGAAGGGAACATGTGTCTAGATACAGATGCAGTGAGTTGTAGAGGGCTCTCCTCGGGGGAAAATACCGTCTGAAGGCAGGAGACTCTCTATGGGCATGCTCAATGTAGATAGGATGGAATCCTGGAAGGGTGGGTAAATACATTATTTCACACTTCTGGAGAAAGAAGGAGGGATAAAACATGCTAAGCAGAGAGGCCACTCACATGGAATACTGCAGGACTCTCTTGATCTGCAATGTCCTAAATAGCCAGTCCATGGAGACTAAATGTAGACTAATTGTTAGGGTTGAGAGGCAGAAAAATGTGAAATGAGTTGTCAGGGTGCAGGGTTTTTTTTTTTTTTTTTTTGTGGGATAACAAAAATGTTCTTAAATCGGACAGTAGTTATGGCCACATGATT
The DNA here is from genome assembly GCF_000001635.26 of Mus musculus. Classification (NCBI taxonomy): domain Eukaryota; kingdom Metazoa; phylum Chordata; class Mammalia; order Rodentia; family Muridae; genus Mus; species Mus musculus. The sequence goes on along the minus strand of NC_000074.6, from coordinate 119,202,352 downwards.
TTGCTAATATATTAAAATCCAATGAATTAAAGGCTGAGCTCTATGGTATGTAAATGAGGTCTCAACAAACCTACTACTAATAAAGCCTTAATAGATTAGGGACCAAAATTGATCAATGAAATAAACCCATATCTTCCTGCTTCAGCCAATTCTGTAGAAGAAAAGCAGATATTCACAGCAGAGGTGAAATAGCTCCTTCATTGTTTGCTAAATTTCGTGAAGAAGGGAGCCGTGTAATGAACCCATTAGAAAGAGATTTACATGCTTGCCGACTCGACTCATCACATTCATATCAATAAAGACAACACAGCACTCATACAGGCCACGAAACAGGGTCACGGATGACAGCTTGGAGGACATGTGGCATCCGTGTAAAGATTAGCCATGACACAAGACCGCTGGAAAAGGAGCATCTCCTATGTATAACAGAAGCTAATAGAGTTTTTCTCCAATGTGACAATAATCTTTAACATTTACACAAGTTTTCCAGTAGGGAAATGTGTTCTGAAAGCAGAGCAGGCTCTGGGCTATCAATCATACGAAGCAAATTTTAAAGAATTCACTCGGCTGGAGGAAAAAGAAGAGGTTTTGTTTTCGTCTTTCTGTAGCAAACAATGCTACCTATGCCACCATCTAAGGTGAGATGAATCCCTGGAGGCTCTGCAGGCCAACAGGCATGAGAAAAAGAATTACCAGGTATCACTAGGTAGTTAAGAAAACATCTTCATACTGAAAAAGCTAAAGGCACCAGGAAAGTAAGACTCTTGTGCTATCACGGAAACAGAGATTGCGTCCCAGGCTGCCTCTGACTGCGTGTGAGCATCTGTCCAGATCTCTGAGCACAGCTTCAGCTTCAGCTCAGGGCTGTTTGTCTTCACCCCTCTGTGAAAACTGGACCTTTCCTCTAGTCTTGCTTGCTCTTATCTTTCAGATAAGGGGCTGTAGTGAAGTTGTATGGTCTTTTTATTTTTTAATCACACATATTGTAATGTTGTAGTTAAATCTCAAAATGCATACTTGAGAAGAACTCAAGTTGCACAAGATGGACCCGGTCAACTTTCCAGCAGGAAGTTGGGAGTGGCTCATGAGCTGAGGGACTCTTGATAGTTGGTGGCTGCCAGGGGTGGGAGAGTCAGTTTTCTTTAAGGGTGTTGCCCCTGGTAGGTTGGTCACACACTAGTAGATGGCTTCATATTAAGTATATTGATCACACAAACTGGACTCAGTGGGTTATTTAAAAAGTGGGGGAACACAAAGTTGGGGGGATGAGGGAGTAGATCTGGGAGAAATAATAGGGACAAGTTTTGGGGTGAATATGATCCAAATACTATGTATGAAATTGTCAAAAATTAACAAAATATATTAAAATTGCAAAAAAATTAATTTCTTAAATCTAAGTTAACAATCATCAACATAAGATATAATTGCAAAGACAGTGTACTAAAATTAACAAGAAACAAATTGACCCCTACCCTCACCCCCAAGGCCTGAGATTGACAGGAAAATGTAAGTTGGTCAGCTGGAGTTAGTTGGACATCTACTAAGCTCCAGGCAAAAGTCAGGAGATTTCCTTTAGAAGCTGTGGTGATTTGAATGAGAATGGATCCCATAAACTTATATGTTTGAATGCTTGGTTCCAGTTGGTGGAACTGGTTGGGAAGGATGGGGAGGTGTGGCCTTTTTTGAGGAGGTGTTTCATTGGGGGCAGGCTATGAGGTTTCAGAAGCCCATGCCATACTCAGCTCTTTGCCTCATGCTTGTGGATAAGGATGTGAGCTCTCAGCTACAGTTCCAGTGCCATGTCTGTCTGCCTGCTGCCATGCTCCCTGACCCCCATGATGGATATGTGCTAAGCCCTGGGATCCATGAGCCTCATATTAAATGCTTTCTTTTATATGTTTCCTTGGCCATGGTATTTTTCATGGTAATAGAATAGTAACTAAGACAGAAGCCGATACGGTAATGCTACTGTTACTTTCTGTGAACCACCTGCTTGCAAGTTTTAGGTGAGTTAAACATCTTTATTGAATTCCTAGTCTTGTTAAACATCTTTATTGAGTTCCTAGTCTTGTTATATGTAACTGGTCACAGCTCCTCTATTAAATAGTTCTTTCTCTGAAACAGAAAAAAAGGTACCCTACCCTTGATGAGATGGAACACTACATAAAGAAGGTGTGGGAAACACATATCCTCAACCACCATACATATCTGTGAACCTGCTGTGAACATGCTGCTCATGTGTGCAGAAGTTCATATCAGAAAACACTTAGACAGCATCCAAGACAGTCCCAACTGGAAAGGGTCAGCACTTCCATCCTGAGCTGTCAAGCCTTGACCTTCATGTCTACAATCCATCTTCCTTTCTTTGTAGGGCACCAGGAAAAGTGTTTGGATTCCCTAGTATCCACAAGGCAGTTGGGTGGGCATGATGGCAGATTGCAGTCTCAGTGCTCAGGAGACAGAGATGGTATATTCAGGATTAGCCAAATCCATGATCTTGGGTTCAAGGGAGAGACCCTGCCTTTATATATAAGCTATTTTGGAAGGTATGTGACATAAACCTGTGGCTATCATATGCATGTGCATAAACCTGCATATACTTGTACATACAACGTATGGCCCACGCATGGGAACATTGATACGCACACACAGCCCCCTCATTCACAATGCAGACACAAAACACATGTAATGGCCCTTTGGATAAGAATGGCTCATGTTTAGAATTTCATTGTTGCTGTGGCAACATGGTCGCCGCTATCTGTTCTCCATAACGATCTTCATCTTGTGACCCTCTCTACCACCTTCATCTCAGCATCTCACAAACAGCATGTACTTTATCATGTCCTTTACCAGCTTGGGAGGAAGGCTATCAAATATGTGGCTTTGTCTCTAACCTAAAGAAGCCCTGAGCTTAGCATGTGTCCATCTCATGCATCTCATGCATGCCCATCTCATGGCTTCTTGGTCAGGTGCCAAGTCATCAGGACCCTGAGAGCTTACATCCTCAAACCCTCCCTGAAAGCTGTACCATTGATATAAATGGGAAACCCATGGCTATGCCTGCTATAAACAATGGTCCTCTATGCACAATAACTCAGATGTTTTTATGTCTGTGGGCCACTTTGCAATTATCAAAATTCACTGTACCTCCTCGTTGCTGCTCAGACTGGCCTCTCCATCTGCACTTACCATTATAGGAAAACTGCAACAGGACTCACATCACACAGTCCTTTGGAAATGGCACTTTGGTATTAGAGGTTATTTTCTTATGGACTTTAACAAGACTAAGTGCTTTTAGTCTCCCAGTGCTCGGGCATTTTAGACACAGGGGCCCTGGAACACTATCCTTGGGCTTACCTCTTTCTTGGTGAATTTTGGTGAGTGATCATTTTTGTCATCGATCACGATGGTGGCTGTGGCTGTGCCTGTCAGTCCGACATCCAATCCTGCCATATCTTGAGCTTCGATGATCAGTTCATACTTGGGGTTTTCCAGAGTCTATGAAGCAAGAAAGCACCAAAGAAGACAGTATTTACTTTTGAGGCACTGATTTGGAAAACTAGCGAGCATGTTCCCTATGCCTTCTAGAGCAGGCATCCATAACTGACCATGGATTTTAACCGATTTTGTGTGTATGTGTGTGTGTTCATGTGCACATGTGTGTGTGTGTGTGTGTGTGCGCGCATGTGTGTGTATATATACCTTTGAAGTTACTCTAGAGTGATAGTTAGCATCTATAGACCAGAAATGGCAATCAGAATGGAGTCTAATGACTTGTCTTTGTGTGTGTGTGTGGGGGGGGATTGTATACATTCTAGAACATTCTATGCCCTGGGTGTGGGCATATATTCATGCTGAAAGTTCATGGCTACATCTGTCATTTCAAGGAGCTGATCTGGACATAGGCTAACTACATTCCTGTGGTCAAGACAAAGATGGCTGCTTTAGGAACCCTACGGTTGCAATACTTTAAACATATCAATATAGTAAATCTCTCTAGCAAGCACACCTTGTCACTGCTCCCAATGTACAGGTGGAAATGAATGGGGTTTAGTGTCTCTTCCATTGTATTTCTTTTATTGCTTGTTTATTACCCCAGAATACTAAATCAGGACTGTGTATTTTAATGTAAACTTGAACTGATTAAATTTACTCTAAGTGAGACTGTATGGCTAGATCTTTCTATGCACATATTTCTTGACTACTGGGCAGACCCCCTAGGTCATGTTTATAAGAAATAAAATCGGACGGCTCCAAAGCTGCAGGATTTTCATGACTTAGGAAAGCAAAAGGATGACCAGGAGGAATCCAATCCAGATAGCGTCAGAGAAGTCGGAGACCTCAAACCAGACCAATGAATCATGGCAATAAATATTTGAAAGGGAAGAAGTGTGGATCAAGGGATGTTCTATTGGATACAGTGACACACTACAGCTTCCTTGATGAGATATGTTCTATGCTTTTTTTGTTTGTTTGTGTGTTTTTGTTTTGTGGGGGAGGTTGCAAGGTTGAGAGGTAGGTATGAGGGGAGGGGATGGGGAGATAAGTGGGACCGTGGTGCATGACGGGAAACTCACAAGGAATCAAGAAAAAGTTTTAACAAAAGAGCTGATAGTTCTTTTTGAAAACTGCCTTGAGTCAGCCTAGATCCAAATGCAGAATAAAAAACAACCAACCAAAATATGGCTGATGTCTGCTAGTCTTGATGCCTCCCTCTCCCGACCAACTCTGCTAAGCTACCTATCTCTCAACTAGGAGTTTAGTTTAGACTAGGAAATTACTAAGAGGCAGCCGAGCTTGCCTAGTGACCTGCAGACACAACAAGGTCCCAGGCCTGGTGAGCTTTAAAATACAGAGTGTTTATTTTACAATACATGGAGAGGAAGCCATATGCTGAGAAAAAGGGTAAGCAACAGGGGGAAAGATAAGACCTAGTTGGCATGTAAGATGGTGCCCTCCTGATCACTGAGTGAGAGGAAAAGGAGGAGGGTCTTGCTTTAGGTGTGAAAAATGTTTTCCATGTTCAGTCAGAGCCTGTCACTCCAGGAGCTTCTTGATTTCATAAGATAAGCTGCCTTGCTTTCGCTACCGACTCTCCAATGTTATTATAAAGTCAGGGTCCACATTTCTCACAGTGTTGAAACATTCAAAACAACTAGCCTCTGGCTAGGGTCCTGAGATGGAGCATGTGGGGCTGTGTGTAAATCACCCTTACGGGGCTGCCCGTGTCAACTCCTGGACACCTATTTTCTGGCAAGCCTGCTACAGTGCTCCCTTCGGAGACCCATCAACCACCTATCTCTGTCCATTGGCTGAGGCCTTGGTTCGCCTTTCCTTGTCTTCTCAGCACCAGCTGGAAGAGCAAGGTGAGCGATCTCACACACAGCAGGGCTGGGACAGGTACCCCAGGGATGAAGCCAAGCAGAATGGCTCTGTGGATATTGTACATTGTACACTGGAGAAAACGATGACTGTCCAGAGCCAGCCTGCCTGAGCATCCCTCAGCGGATAAAGACATTCACTTTCCTCATTTGCTTCAACCATTTTGGATTGATTTCTTAATCGCTTACTGAGAGAGTCCGAGTGAGGCCACCTTCAATGACAAAAATAAAAGTGTTTATAATTGCAGGCACAGCCCTGCCAGTGTGACAGCCTCCAAAACTGGGCTTTCTGCCAACCAGTGACTAAGAGGCACCAAAAGGAGCAAGAAGCAAGGCAGCAGCGGGGACCTCCTAATTCTTCCCAGAACCATGGACCCACATGGGGAGTGTGTGTGTGTGTGTGTGTATGTGTATGTGTGTGGAAGCATATGTGTTAGTGTGTGTATGCATGTGCATATGTATGTGCATGGGTGTGTATTTGTGTGTCTTTGTTCATGTGTATGTATGTGGTGCATGTGTGGGTATGTGCATGTGTATGAGTGCATGTGTGAGTGTGTATGAGTGAGTGTATGTGTGTGCATGTGAGTATGTGTGTAGTGTGTGTGCATGTGTGTATATGGGTATGTCTGTGCATGTATGTGCATGTGTGTGGGTATACATGTTCATGTATGTGTGTGTTCCTATGTTCTTAGGCATGCTCTTGAGCATGAGTGAGTGCGTGTGCATTTGAAGAGGCCAGAGGAAGACTTTGGGTGCCCTATTCTATCACTCTCTGTCTTATCCCTTTGAGACAGGGTCTCTTACTGTGCCTGGAGGGCAGCCAGCAAGCCCCAGCCACCTCTCAGCACCGGGATGTCAGGTGTACCTGCAGCCATAGTCAGCTTTTCGTGCCGGTGCTGGGATTCAAACTCATGTCCTGAGGCAGCAAGAGCTCCCACCTACTGAGCCATTGTCTCCCCAGGGCCACAGGCACTGTCTCCCCAGATCCTCAGGCACTCATAGTGGGCCGTGCCTTTGTTAAGAGGTCCTGAGCTGCCAACTGGAGGCATAGTAAGGCTCAGTTAGATGGCTTGGTGACTCCCAGTCAAGTCATGGCCATGACCACGAGGGGGCGCTAACATGCTCTTGTGACAGTGTTACCCAGGAATGTCCACTCTAGATCCTTAAGGACTGAAGGTCCTAAGCTTCCTTAACTGCTCAGTGTGAGTGGTGTTGGGCGATGGCACCCACTGGGCAGGTGCCAAACGGAGATCAGGCATGACGGGAAAACATCAGTTATCCTTATGTGGATTTCCATCATCAATAATATGGGTGTTGTTTTCTGTTAATGCTGACAATCTTCACAATCCTTCTTGGGTGTCTCTAGAAGGTCCAGCCACAAGGCTCAACATTCCAAGGCCAATTTCTTATACGTTACAATTACTTTTGCAATAAAGCATTGTGCTCATTTTGTGTGTGCCTGTGTATGTATGTATCTCAGTGAACCATGTGTGAGGAGGTCAGCTCAGGTGTTTTCCACATGTTATTTGAGGTGGGTTTCTCACTAACCTAGGGTTTACCAGTGAACCCCAGGGCTCCTCTGTTATCTTTCCCCTGTCTCTGCTACTTTAGCACTGAGATTACAAGAGCATGGCAGCAGGCCCAACTTTATTTTTTAAGCAAGTGTTGTAAGGATTGGATGCAGGTCTTTGTGTTTGTAAGGAAAGCACTTTACTAAGCCATCTCTCCAGCCCTACCCAGTGTTCTGAAAACACTCAAAGACTGAATAACGAGTCAAGTTGATTATTTTCCCCCAGTGTGGAAGAGAACATGGCAAACTTTTCTTCTTCTTTCTTCTTCCTCTTCCTCTTCTTCTTCTTCTTCTTCTTCTTCTTCTTCTTCTTCTTCTTCTTCTTCTTCTTCTTCTTCTTCTTCTTCTCCTCCTCCTCCTCCTCCTCCTCCTCCTCCTCCTCCTCCTCCTCCTCCTCCTCCTCCTCCTTCTTCAGTATAGAGTTTATTCAGGACATGGGGAAGGGAGTCAAGAGGGTAAGAGGGTAGTAGAGGCAGAGAAAGGCAGGCAAGCAGACAGACAGACAGACACATACCCAGGGAGGGGGTATAGAGGCTGGCTATGAGCATGTGGAGAGGGGAGGGGTAAGGGAATGGGGAGAGAAGGGGAAAGGGAAGAGCGCAAGAGCTAAGATTTACTTATTTATTTTATTTATGAATAGACTGTAGCTTTCTTCAGATGTACCAGGAAAGAGTATCCCATTACAGATGGTTGTGAGCCACCATGTGGTTGCTGGGAATTGAACTCAGGACCTCTGGAAGAGTAGCCAGTGCTCTTAACTACCGAACCATCTCGCCAGTCAGAGAACATGGCAAACTTAATGATGTGCACCACCTCTTGAACATTATTTTAGGGTTTGTGTTGAACATGGTCATGTGAGCAGTGTGTAGTGTCTTCTTTTGTCAGGTCTCCTTACAGTGGTGTTGGCTGCTGACATCAGCAGACATCCTTGTTCAGGAAGCTATGTCTTCCTTCTGGCTTAGTGGCTCAGTTTCTGCTTTTGTTTCTCTTTGGATGGTAGATCCCAAGATGTGGAATTACTGGGCTAAAGGATATAAATATTTCAAATGTGTGTGTGTGCTTGTCTCCATGCACATGTGTGTATCCATGCACACGTATGTGGAGACCAGAGATTGATGTTGATGGCTCTCCACTTTATTGAGGCAGCGTCTTTCCCTGGACCTGGAGTATATCAACGTTTCTAGACTATTTACTTATCTAGCTTGCTCCAGGAATCCTGTTTTCACTCCCAGGGTGCTGGGTTTACAGGTATGCCATCATGCCTGCCTGGTTGTTATATGGGATCCACCCCCTGCCCCCAGGCACTTTTTCTATTTCACTTCTACTGTTTAGGCAGAAGCTCTCCACTGCTCATATCAGCCCCGTCAAGACTGTAAGTGTGACCCAAGAATGTCCTATCCCTAAAGCATTATCCTGACCTTGTCTATGGGTCCAAGATGGCCACTTGAGCACATGACCCAAGTTAGGCTACTTGGAGTTTCAAGTTCAATCAGGAGTGTGCTTCTCTTGGAATACCCAGTGAAAGGCCGCTCTTTTCCTGTTGAACTTGGAGGTGGTAGGACTCAGTATGGACAGGTCATGTCCATCTGCATCCAACCAGGTAAAGTCAACCTGTACAGGAAGATAGCGCAGAGCCAGAGGTGGAGACAGAGTTTCTAGAGCTTCTCTCTCTCTCTCTCTCTCTCTCTCTCTCTCTCTCTCTCTCTCTCTCTCTCTCTCTCTCCTTATCTTCTTATATAATACATCCTGGCTGCATCCTCCCCTTCTTCCACTCCTCTCAGCTCCCTCTGCCTACCGTCCCCCTCCCCAGATCCATTGCTCCTTTGTTTCCCTTTGAAAAGAGCAGTCCTCTCAGTAATGTCAAACAAATGTGAAATAGCAAGATGCAATAAGACTAGGCACAAACCCCACCACATCAAGGCAGATGAGGTGACCCAGTAGGAAGAAAAGGGTCTCAAGAGCAGGGAAAAGAGTCAGAGACACCCCTATTCCCACAGACGCCTCAAACATAACAACTCCAGCACATATGCAGAAGACCCAGTGCGGACCCATGCCAGCTTTGTGATGGCCCCTTCTGAGGCAGCTCCTTTAATGCTGTCTGCACTCTTGGCAGCCATCCTTGAAGCCGATTGACCTCTTGGACCCTGCAGGTTCTGTGAATGAATGAATGAATGAATGTCTCCTTTCCTCAAGATGCTTCTGCAAGGAGCGATGAGGCAGTGTTGACCAATATTGCCTCTAGTGGTGTGTGATCAATCATCTGGTGGCTACATGAAAGCACGAGAGCTGTCAGACCCTACAGAGTCCCCATAGGCTCTTCCCGATAGCATCCCAATCAGTTCACAGATGTATTTTTAAAAATTTCCCCTGCAGAAAATACTACTCTTTTTTTTTTTTTTTTTTTTTGCCCCACAGAAACTGTTACTCTGATCTCATTTCCTTGGTGTCTGTGTCCGTTTAATTGGTAGTTAATGAACACCCACTGTAAATGCCATGCCCTGTCATAGAGACTGGAATACAGGATTTCTACTAGCTCATGTGGTGTGTGTGTGTGTGTGTGTGTGTGTGTGTGTGTGTGTGTGTACTTATAGAGGCCAGAGGTCAACCTTGAGTATCATTGCTTAGGTACTGTCTATTCTGTTTTGTCTTTTTTG